>NW_023178677.1:0-514 GCF_002007445.2 Ailuropoda melanoleuca
CCAACTTCACCACCTGAGCACCTTGCAAGCATGGATGTCCCCCACTGGAGCAGAGTTCTAAAAGTTCTGATTTTATTCTCTGCTGCTATATTACTTTCCTACGCCAGCTGATGGAGGTTCCCTCCTTCCGCTGTTTATCTTCCCATACATTGCCTAGGATTCACTTGGCACCTCCTACCTTGCAGAAAGTGGTCGCTTTTCTATTTGTAGAGTTCAGCTATCCTTTTCTTAGATCTCTGGTTGAGTTCATAGGTGTTCAGCATGACTGACAGCTGTCTAGCTGAATTCCATGGACGACAGGAAACTAAGGTCTCCTATTCCTCCACCATCGTGGACTACCTCTCCTCTTCAAGCAATCCGATTCATCATGCACAATATTCGCCTTTGGACTATGCTGGAATATTAGCTTCCTCCATTTTCCTCATAGACATCATGGAAATTACGCTGGGTTGACTGAGAACAGAGTGTGTGTGGGGTGGGGTAAACCTTGGCCTCTAGGAAAACTCATATTACC
>NW_023178678.1:0-1741 GCF_002007445.2 Ailuropoda melanoleuca
AATCCAGGGAAATATCAACAAACATCATCTCTCATGAGTAAGGGAGCATGAATGAAAAGGTTTAAAAATCCGAGGACTCAGCACCCTTCTTTTTGGTAATAAACCAGAGCGTCCAAGAAAACACCTAGAGCTAACATCAGGCTTTTCACTAGGGACCCTGATTCCACATTGGTGTATGGGCCTGGGAAAGATCCAGCACTCAGAACCAACAAACAAAGTGTGAGGATAAAGCCCTTGAAGTCACATTGGCCTTATGGAAGGTGGAACAGGAATCAAGGTGAATTGGTACCGTGAGTCAAACCAGAAGAACACAGCACTGAGAAACAAAATATGGCCAAAACCCGCTTCCTACGAAATGTGTGCTTCCTGGGTAAATCTATCATAACTGCTGGTGGCAATATAATGAAAAGGTCAAAAACATGTCAGTCGGAAACACCACCGTCAGGGACTGTCTTAAAACTATCATCATCCTTCGTGAATAGGGAAACATGAGGGAAAATGGTCGACGAACCCTGAAGAGAGTGCCACACAGTGGTCTCTGAGACACCACACAATACAGGGAAATATCAACGAACATCGTCTGTCATGAATAAGGGAGCAATAATTTAAATGTTCAAGAATTTCAGGACTCAGCGCCCTTCTTTTTGGTAATAAACCAGAGTGTCCAGGAAAACACCTTTTCAAAGGGGACCCTGATTCCACATTGGTTGTATGGGCCTGGGAATGATCCAGCACTTAGAGCCAAGAAACAAATTGTGAGGTTAAAGCCCTTGAAGTCACATCGGACTTATGGTAGGTGGAACAGGAATCCAAGTGCTTTGGTACCGTGAGGGTAACACGACAAACACAGCACTGAGAAACATAATTTGGCCAAAACTCGCTCCAAAAAATGTTTGCTCCCTGGATATATCCTATCAAAGTGCTGGTGGCAATGGAACGAAAAGGCCAATACATGTCCGTCAAAAACGGCACCGTACAAGGATAGTCTTAGCACTATCATCATCCTTCGTGAATAGGGAAACAAGAGGGAACGTGGTCGCGGAATCCTGACGAGAGTGCCACATAGTGGTCTCTGAGACACCACACAATCCAGGGAAATATCAACGAACATCATCTCTCATGAGTAAGGGAGCATGAATGAAAAGGTTCAAGAATTTCTAGGACTCAGCGCCTTTCTTTTCTTAATATACCAGAGTGTGCAGGGAAACTCCTCCAGCAAACATCAGGCTTTTCACTGGGGACCCAGATTCCACATTGCGTGTACGGCCCTGGGAGAGACCCAGCACTTAGAACCAAGAAACAAAGTGTGAAGATAAAGCCCTTGATGACTCATCGGCCTTGCAAAAGGTGGAACAGGAATCAATTTGCTTTGGTACCGTGAGTGAAACAAGACGAACACAGCACCGAGAAACAAAATTTGGCAATAACCCGCTTCCAACGAAATGTTTGCTTCATGATTATATCTTATCAAAACTGCTGGTGATAATGAAATGAAAAGACCAAAAACATGTCCGTCAGAAACAGCACCGGACAGGGACCATCTTAGGTCTATCATCATCCTTCGTGAATAGGGAAACATGAAGGAAAGTGGTCGCGGAAGCATGAAGAGTGTGCCATNAGAAGAGTGTGCCATATTGTGGTCACTGTGACACCACACAACCCATGGAAATAACGAACATCATCTCTCATGAATGAGGGAGCATGAATGAAAATGTTCAAGAATTTCGAGGACTCAGCACCC
>NW_023178679.1:0-515 GCF_002007445.2 Ailuropoda melanoleuca
AAGCGAGACCGAATGGAGAAAACAGAAATAACTGAAGTTAAAAATGTGAGGCAGGGGGACACTATAGCCTATGTCAGAGAATTAGATGGGCGATTGGATTGTATTATGAACAACTGTACCCAACAAATAATAAGGTAAGATTAGTAGAAACAAGTTACAAAAGCTGACTCAAGAAGGTACAGATCGATGATCTGAACAGACATGTAGCGGTTACATATTTTGATTAAGTAGTTAAAAATCTCCTATCACATACAATTCCAGGACAAGATGCCATCAGTGGGAAATTTTAACCACTTAAAGAGGAATTGGCACTAATCCTCAGATCTAATAAATTGGGAACACATTTGTATTAGGGTCTCCAGAGAAATGGCGCCATAGAGAGAGGCAGAGAAATTTATTTTATGAAATTGGCTCATGTGATAGTTCAGGCTGAGAAGTACAGAATCTGCATGGTAGGCTGGCCTGCTTGAGACCCATGAGAAGGAGTCTTATGGCAGAGTAGGGGTAGAATTCTC
>NW_023178680.1:0-515 GCF_002007445.2 Ailuropoda melanoleuca
GTGTGTCACTTCTCTCCATGCATGTGGGAATGGGACGGATCCAGGGAGCCACGGGATGACCTCTCCCCCTAGGTCCCGGGCAGGGGCATTGGCTTCTGCCATCCCTACACCCCATCCTTGCAGATTCCCATCCCTGTTCCCTGAGTCTCCCTGCTGGCTGCTGGCCACGGGACAGCCAGCCCGAGCCAGGAAGATCCTGTGGCACTTTGCAGAAGCTGGGGGCGTGGACCCCGAGCACAGCTCAGAGGAGGAGAGCTCCCTGGCTATGGGTAATGCACCAGCCAGGAGAAGGGAGGTGTGGGTGCTGGAGAAGGGGAGAAGGGTCAGCCTCTCATATATGCCCCCTCATATTCCCGGAGCCACAGAACTGGACATGCTGGGCGCAGGGAGCCCCCAGCCCCAGTACCACTCCATCCTGGAGCTGCGGCAGACCTGTGTCACCTGGAGAAATGGACTCATCCTGGGCTTCAGTTCGTGAGGAGGGGAGGGCATGGGTGGGCTAAGTGTCTGAGCCT
>NW_023178681.1:0-8488 GCF_002007445.2 Ailuropoda melanoleuca
CCCCTCATACAATTCCTATTGTGCTCCCAGTGTACATTAATTTCCATTTTTCATGTTTATCAGTTGGCTTACCTCTAATTACGCAGGGGAGAAACAAGTCGGAGCTAGAATGTGTTAGAAGCAGCAATTTCAACAAGGATAGTGACCCTACCACCTCCTGCCGCTACCACTCAGCCTCCATCAGAAACTTGGGCCTTCAATAGTTGAAGAGCAAAGAAACTGGAAACTCAATAAAGCCCTCTTCCCATCACCACCTGCCCTCTGTTAAGAAATAGAGGACAAAGACCTAGGACTCGAAGATACTAAGAGTGTCCTCCGATGTGGCCTATGCATTTTTCAGGACATCCGGCTCTTGATCCGCCCAATGNTGTGTGTGTAAGACAGAGAGAGAGAGAGAGAGAGGGAGAGAGAGAGAGAGGGAGACGGGAGCCACAGGATAGAAGCAGTTAGCAGATAAAATACGCAGATATACATTCCCACAGGAACATACAATCACTCCCACACCTATAAAATATCTTCACGGGGTAAAAACGATCTGTACTTTATGAAAACCAACACAATCAAAGCACACATAGTCACAGTGTTTTAAAACTTTCACAGTGGCATTAAAGAATTTTAAATGATGATTGTATTTAATTCAAAGATTCTGTTTAGAAACTAGGAAAATCCAGGCAAATCTCCCCTGAAAGAGGCACCGTAATCAAGGTGGGATCTCTGACAGAACTTGCTATATGTCCTCCAGTATCTGTTTCCCCTTCTTCCTGGTAAGATAATTACTGGCTGGGCAAATGGCTGTCTACAATAAAGACAATGTTTCCAAGCCCGTTCCAAGCCCGATTAAGTTCGGCCAATTGAGAGGGAAAATTCTGTGTGCAGTTTCGGAGCTGGGCCCTTGAAGGGAAAGCACATGCCATCCACCTCCCTTTCTCACCTCCTGGCAGCCAGAACATAGAGGAGGTGGTGTAGGCCGTCTTAGTCTACCTGAAAAGAAGAATCCCCTAGGGATAGCAGAACAAGCTAGAAGGCACTCGGACCTCTGATGATTCAGCTTCTGAGCTCGAAATTACATACGTGAGTCAAGAAAAAACTCTCTTTATAAGAGAGAAAAAAATCTCTCTTTATAAGCTACTCCTATTTTCAGCCTTTCTCACAGAAGCCAAACATATTTTAAGACATCATCTCTCTTCTTCTCAAGAGGGCCAACACTATGCCACTGCATTTGCATTGATCAACATGCCAGGGGTAGGAATATGCCAGGGTACAAATTATTCCACAACCTTATCCCAAATACAAAAGTGGTGCATCCGAACTCTCCTTCTGGCCTCTACTGTCAGTGGCCCTTGGTCCACATGAGTTGACCTGCCTCAGACAATTCCTAGCACATGAGTGGCTTGGAGCCTCAGAAGCCACGTCTCTAGTGTTCCCTGCCTGAGGGCTTTCTCTGGTATCATGGGTGCTTGCTGCGTCTCCCTCTGGGCAACCCAGAGAGGCAGAGGAAATGATGTGCTGGGGGTAGCTCTCAATCCAAGAGGACTGGAAACAGGAGGATATCCATCCAGTCTCCTCATCCTTCACTGGAGAACTGAGGAGGATTCCCTCATGGCTTTTCAGAGATTCTTGAGACCCAGCTAGACCCAGCTGTCCAGCAACAACCTGCTCATTGACACATTAGTTCTTTCCTCCTTTCCCCGTGTCACTTTTCCCATCCTTCCCTTTGCACTTCCTGTGAACTCCTCCCAAATGATCCACGTAGCCAGATACTCATTTCAGGATCTGCTTTTGGCAGGACTCCAAACGGAAAGATCCCTACTCTCTCGATTCTCTCACTCCCAAGATCTCTGAAAGTGACTAGAGAAAAAAGAGTAACGGGACGCCTGGGTGGCTCAGTTGTTAAACATCTGCCTTCGGCTCAGGTCATGATCCTGCAGTCCTGGGAGCGAGCCCCACGTCAGGCTCCTTGCTCAGCGGGAAACCTGCTTCTCCCTCTCCCTCTGCCTGCTGCTCCCTCTGCTTGTGCTCTGTCAAATAAACAAATAAAATCTTTTAAAAAAAGAAAAAAGTAATAATTCACACACACACGTGGAAAATAACAGCATGAATTTATCTTCCAGTTGTTTTTAAGAAAAGCTTCTTAACTTCTATGTCCCAGATGCTACTAGATCTTTCCCAGTATGCAAGAATTTCAAACAAAACCTTGCTCATAATACTAAGAATTGTAGTAAAAATTTCTGCCATAGGAATTAAGCATCTCTAACACATCTGTAACATGATGACCTATTTAATGCAAAGATTTGGGGGACCAAAAAAAGTTTGGTCAGCCCACAAACCAAGTGAACATACAGTGCCTCCTCAGGGTCTTCATATCCCATCCCATAGAGTTGTAATCACCACATGACATCACTGGCCTTTCACTCCCCTCACATACCTCAGACCTTCCATGAAGGATCAACACAGCCATACCTCAAGAAGCCCCTTCCCCAGTTTGCCTAAACTTACTATTGAAATACCGTCTACAAAAATCCAATTCCTGGCTTTGGTTTTCCTGTATTCAGAGGAACTTCTTGTATATACACTTGAAAGTTTATGCATTGCAGTAATAACATAGTTTACTGGTGGATAATAGCTTTTTGGTTCCTTTGTTAGTAAAAACATAATTCTTATTAATAAGGAAATTCAGCATGTATAAAAATGAGGGAAGAATAGTTTAAAAGCTTTTCATTTCTAAAATGTTTTATTCATATTGCTTTATATTTTCATACACTTAATTTACTGATCTGACTCACCCTTCATTTCGAGAACTATAAACTATTGAAAGCATAACTGTCACCATAACAGAGACTGCATTATCTTTCACTTGTCATCTTTCCAATTAGATAATAGAAGTACAGAGACTAATCTTAATGCAACACTGCTCTGTGTGTACTAAACTTCATGATAACAAATCTTTTTATTTTAAAATATAGACCTTGAAAAAACTGTAGAAGCCAAAAATTCAACCCAGCTAACTCCAGGAGGGCTTGCTGCTTCCAAATGCGGTTCTTGCCATGAAGTAATGGATGACTAGCTAGCTCATTTAATGCTTTCCTTTTGAAGAAAGTCAGTCCCACAAAATCAGGACAATGAGTCTGTGCTCGTGTGACACCTTCACGAAGAGATACATTTGGTCATCACACTGCATAATGTGGGACAAAATGGCATAGGTCAATCCCATGAGATGCTTTTCCTGCCGTACTTATTAAGCTTTCTGATTATCTTTGGTGTCTTGTTGTTTCCTGTTTTCTAGAACTTACGGTCAGATCAGTGTTTTTCCTGCCAACTTCACACAGGGCAATGCCATGGAGAACCATGGATGGGGTGGATTTCACCAGCTTGTGGATCCAATTAAGATTGCCATTATGTTAGCACAGAAATTATCAAGACTTGGAGCTCTACCTTTCCCGACAGGCACCTAACCACCTTTGNGCCTAACCACCTTCGGGGGTCTTGGGTTACTTTTGAGGGTACCCAGGTGTGTTGTCTCAAGCTCATTGTGTCCACTGCTGCTGCAAGCACTTTCTGTAGGCACACAGTTCCTCCATGCACACCTAACTTGGGCTCTCNACCTAACCACCTTTGGGGGTCTTGGGTTACTTTTGAGGGTACCCAGGTGTGTTGTCTCAAGCTCATTTGTGTCCACTGCTGCTGCAAGCACTTTCTGTAGGCACACAGTTCCTCCATGCACACCTAACTTGGGCTCTCTCCCTAGTTTCCTCAGCTTTTGCTACCAGAAGCCCCAGATTCTCCCAGGGTCCCGTGCCTTGGTTTGAAGTGTTGACCTCTCCTCAGAGTATCACCCTTGAGTCCTTGAGGAACGCTGCCACACCTACTGTCTCACCAAGTGTCTCAAGAAGTCAGTTCCTCCAGCATTTGGCTCCCAGCAGCCCCTCCAACAAAACAGAAATCTCACCAGGGGAAAAGAAAAACATTCCCCCTGAATCTCTCAGGGAGAAACAAAACAATGTCTCTCACGGGACTCAAACACAGAAGAAATACAATTCTGCTTACCACACAAGAAAATACTTAGATTATCTATAGAAGCAGTTTAGTCATTTATTGTAACCCCAACTCACACAGCTTTACTGGTGGCAGTTCCGCTCTACAGTTGAAGAGAAATGATTCCCTTTCAGCGCCTGGGTGGCTTAGTCGGTTAAGCGTCCGCCTTCAGCTTGAGTCTCGATCCCAGGGTCCCTCATCGGGCTCCCTGCTCAGTGGGGACCCTGCTTCTTCCTTTCCCTCTGCCATTCTCCCTGCTTATGTGCTGTCTCTCTCTCTCTCTGTGTCAAATAAATAAAATCTTAAAAAAAAAAAAAAAATGGTTCCCTTTACAAGGCTTTCCCAAAACAAAGGAACAGATTGCCCTAAGTCCCACATCCTGCAACACAGAATAAAAAATTCTTGTTTGAAATTGCTGACTTTGTTTTTAATCTTCTACTGTCCCCATTTATATGTTAAAATTATGGAGGACAAGTTTCAGAAGCACTCAAGCATAATTGCCAAGCTCCATATCCTATCTCTCTCCAAAGTCTCTACGGAGCAGCCTAGAAATAGAAGTTCAATTCTGAGATACAAGCTGTAGGACCTACCACATCTTGCTTCATGGATGCTGTTTACATATAACTGGGCCTTTTTTTCAGAGACACTTTAAGACTATTGCTAAAATCATAACTATCTGAAAGAAAATATTAAATAAAATAAGCAACATTATGGCTACACATATGATCTCTAGAGCAATTTCTGTTGCTGCCCTAGTAGTTTAGAATTTAAACTTCATATCCTTATGCAATTAAAATTAAATATAAAATATATAAATATATTTAACATGTAAATATATAGATATGAAATAAGTCCTGGGGGTGTAATATACTGCATGATGACTATAGTTAATAATACCGTGCTGTGTATTTGAAAGTTGCTAAGAGAGTAGATCTTAAAAGTTCTCATCGTAAGAAAAAAATTTTTATAACTATGTATGATGATGGATGTTAACTAAATTTATTGTGGTGATAGTTTTACAATATATACAAATATTAAGTCATTATGTCGTACACTGAAACTAATTAATGTGTCATTTATATCCCAATTGAAAATAATGTTTTAAATTAATAAAATATACTAATAGGTTACAAAAAGAATTTGTCTCAATACCATAGTCTTGATATGAACATTTTAGCATAAAAATGATGTATGCTCATAATCAGAACCTTGGATGTTGAAGGAAATTGAAGAGACTACAATACCAATCTACAGTTACACACTATTCACATTTTGGGACATTTTAATCCTTCTCTACAAACTCTTTTGTATAAGTAAGATCTTATGTTTTCTAATTCCACAATCTGCTTTTCTTACCTCAAGTACATGTTAAGAATCTAATTATGATTCAAATGTTTCTCAAATGCTCTTTTTTAATGGCTCCATGATATACCATCAATGGATAAATTATAGTTTATTTAAGCATTACCTTATTTTTAAATATTTAGATTATTTTGTTTCTAGCTACTATAGAAAATGTTGTAATGTATGGATTTGTGCCTAAATCTTTACTAGTATTTTGAATTATTTCCTTATAACGTATTCTGTAAAGTGGAATTTGAAAACATAAAATATGTTGATATAGATATGTTGCCAAACTGCATTTTTAAAAAGATTTCATTTATTTATTTGAGAGGGGGAGAGAGACAGACATAGTGAGAGAGGGCATGAGAGGGGAGGAGAGGGAGAAACAGGCTCTCTGCTGAGCAAGGAGCCTGACACGGGGCTCAATCCCAGGACCCTGGGATCATGACCTGAGCCGAAGGCAGACACTTAACAGACTGAGCCACCCAGGTGCCCTGCCAAACTGCATTTTAATAAAATTGTAACAACATATAAGCCCACACGTTACATGAACATGTGTCTTACTACATCCTTATCAACTTTGAATACATCATTAAAAAGTCTCTCCACTTCCAGTCAAGATGGAGTGACAAAAGACTGAATATACATTCTGACCAAAAACAACTAAAATACCAGACAAAATAAATGAAACAATAACATTCAGGACATGGAACATCAGGCAGCAAAGAACAGTGCTCCTTGAGAGATGGGAAACAAATGAGATGAGAACTATGTTGCCCAGCTCACTGTCTTGAGGAAGTGTCTGGAGCACAAGGAGGAGGAGTCCAAGCAGAGCTCAGAAGTCTCCCTGAGTTGAAGAGAAGGAACTTGATGTCTTTGAAGCCAAAGAAGCCAGGGTTCGTGAGGCAGAGTACCAAAGAAGCAAGAGCTACATAAAAAGAAAGCTCTGGAGATCTGCATATGAGCCCTTCAAGTCTTGAGCTGAGCACAAGTCAGTGCCTACCTGAGAGGAAAGCCCAGGGAAAGAGTCATGCCAAGGGAAGAGAAGGAAAAGTGTACAGACCAAAGTCAAATCTGGAAATGGGCTTATTTCCAACAGCTAGAATGGAAACCTAATATTTTGGAGGTTATTTGTCAGAGCACTAAGGACTGTTTTGGATCAGTAGAGGGGAAAATTAACCTTGGATTAAAAACAGTTCTAGTCCCACCCAACAAAGCTTAAAAGCAAGACCTGCAAGTTGTGAATCTAATCACACCCCCAAACGAAGTTCGATAATAACTGCAAGAATACAAAAATATCTAATACTTAACAAGGTAAAATTCACAATGTCTGTCATCCGATCAAAATTTTTTGATCATGAGAAGAAACAAAATACAACATATAATGAGAAAATTAACTAATTAAAACTGACTCAGAAATGACACAAATGTTAGAAATAGTAAACAAGGACACTAAAACAGTAGACATAGCTGCATTCCATGTGTTCAAAAAACTAGAGGAAATATTGATATCTTAAGAAAAGATGTGAAAGATACAGCAAAAACTCAAATTGAACTCCTAGATGAAAACTAAAATGTCTGGGATGAAAAATATACTGGATGGGATTTATTGAAGATAAAATATTATGGAAGAAAGAGTTAGTGAGCTTGAAGACATAGCAAGTTCTTTTCTTTTCTTTCTAAATTATTTATTTATTAGAGAGAGAGAGAAAGACAGCAAGTGAGAGAGCAGTAGCAGTGAGAGTGGCAGAGGGAGAGGAAGAGGCAGACTCCCTGGGTCAGACTCCCTGCTCAGCATTCGATTCTGGGAACTCGGGATCATGACCTGAGCAGAAGGCAGACGCTTAACCCGCTGAGCCACCCAAGTGCCCCACAAGTTCTTTTCAAAATAAAAGTAAAGGAGAAGAAAGAATAAATAAAAATGAGCATCAGCTTACTGTAGGATAACTTCAATTAGTCAAATATACCTGCAACTGGAACTCCTGAAGGAGACGTGAGAAAGAGAAAGACTAAAAAAAATGCTGGAGGAAAACACAGCCAAAATTTTTCCAAATTTGAAGAAAACTGTAAACCCACAGATCCAAGAAACTCAACAAACTCCAAGCACAAAAGACACGACAAACATGAAAAGAACTATGGCAACGCACATGATAAGCAAATCAACCTACCAGCTTAACGTCAACTCTAACCACACCACAGCAGCATTTCTTGTAGAATATGACAAGCTGAACTTAAAATGTATGTGGAAATGTAAATGATAAAATAATTAAACAGAGTCTAAAAAGCACAAAGTTTGAGAACGTCTAGGCCCTGATTTCAAATCTTGCTTTCCAGCTGCATCAATCAAGACAGTATGGTGTTGATGTAATGACTGACATATACATTATTAGAATAGAATAAACATACCAGAAATAGACTCACATATACATGGTCAATTAGTTGTTGACAAAAGTGCTGAAGTGATTAAATGGCAAAAGAATTGTTTTCTTTTTTAAACCAGTGGCATTAGAAAAACTGCATAATCTGTATTTTTAAAAAGAAAGAACTTCAAACTTTACCAACTTTATCTCACATCATAAAAAAAAAACTAATTCAAAGTGAATCAGAGACTTAAATATAAAACCTAAAGTTATAAAACATCCGTAAGAAAACATAGGAGAAAATATTTGAGACCTTGGGGCAAATCTTTCTTACTGTGCAAAAAAACCACAACCTTACAGGAAAAATTGATGAATTGGGCTGTATCAAAACCAAAATCCTTTGTTCTTTAAAGGACATTGTAAAAAAAATTTTTTTAAAAACAATCTACAGATGGAGGAAACCATTAGAAACATATATGACACGGGGCACCTGGCTGGCTCAGTCAGTAGAACATGAGACTCTTGATCTCGGGGTTGTAAGTTCGAGTCCCATGTTGGGTGCAGGGATTACTTAAAAAAATCTTTAAAAAAATAAAGAAAGAAAGAAATGCATATGACACAGAATATATAAAGAACTCTTACAACTCGTTAATAATAAGAATTCAGTTTTTATTTCTAATCTTTTTATTAAAGATTCTTATTTTTTTGAGAGAGAGATTGAGAGTGAGAAAGGGAGCGTGATCGGGGGAGAG
>NW_023178682.1:0-1945 GCF_002007445.2 Ailuropoda melanoleuca
GCCTTTTAATTCCATTGCCACCAGCAGTTTTGATAGCATGTACCCAGGAAGCAAACATTTCGTTTGAATCTGCTGTAGGCCAAATTTTGTTTCTGTTCTGTGTTCGTCAGGTTTCACTTACGGTACCAAAGCCCCTTGAATCCTGTTCCACCTTCCATAGGGCCGACGTGACTTAAAGCGGTCTAGCCTCACACTTTGTTTCTTGGTTCTAAGAGCTGGATCTTTCCCAGGCCCATACACAAAATGTTGAATCGGGGTCCCCAGTGAAAAGGCTGATGTTAGCTGGAGGTGTTTTCCTGGACNAGGTGTTTTTCTGGATGCTCTGCTTTATGACCACTAAGAAGGGCGCTGAGTCCTCAAAAACCTGAACCTTTTCATTCATGCTGCCTTACTCCCGAGAGATGATGTTCGTTGATATTTCCCTGGAGTGTGTGGTGTCTCAGAGAACACTCTGGGGCACTCTCGTCAGGCTTCCGTGAACACTTTCCTTCATGTTTCCCTATTCAGGAAGGGTGATGATAGTACTAAGACGGCCGCAGCACGGTGTTGTTTCTGACGGACATGTCTTTGGCCTTTTCGTTCCATTGCCACCAGCAGTTTTGATAGGATGTACCAAGGAAGCAAACATTTCTTTGGAAGCGAGTGTTGTCCAAATTCTGTTTCTCCGTGCTGTGTTCATCGTGTTTCACTCACGGTACCAAAGCATCTTGATTCCTGTTCCATCATCCATAAGGCCGACGTGACTTCAAGTGCTTTCCCCTCACAGTATGTTTCCTGGTTCTAAGGGCTGGATCCTTCCCAGGCCCTACAACCAATGTGGAATCGGGTTCCCTAGTGAAAAGGATGCAGTTCGCACGAGGTGGTTTCCTGGACGCTCTGCTTTATTACCAATGAGAAGGGCGCTGAGGCTTCGAAAATCCTGTAGGTTTTCATTCATGCTCCCTTACACACAAGAGATGATGATCGTTGATATTTTCCTGGACTCTGTGGTGTCTCAGAGACCACTATGTGGCACTCTCGTCAGGTTTCCGCGACCAGTTTCCCTCATGTTTCCCTATTCAAGAAGGGTGATGATAGTGCTAAGATGGTCCCTGTACAGTGTTATTTCTGACGGACGTGTTTTGGGCCTTTTCGTTCCATTGCCGCTAGCAGTTTGACAGGATTTCCCCAGGAGGCAAACATTTCGTTGGAAGCGGGTTTTGGCCGAATTGTGTTTCTCAGTGCTGAGTTCGTCGTGTTTCACTCACGGTACCAAAGCACCTTGATTCCTGTTCCACCTTCAATAAGGCCGACGGGACTTCAAGAGCTTTCTCCTCACACTTTGTTACTTGGTTCTAAGCACTGGATACTTCCCAGGCCCCTACACAAAATGTGGAATCGGGATCCCCAGTGAAAAGGCTGTTGTTCACTGGAGGTGTTTTCCAGGACGCTCTGCTTTATTACCAATGTGAAGGGCGCTGAGGCTTCGAAAATCCTGAAGGTTTTCATTCATGCTCCCTTCCTCACGAGAGATGATGATCGTTGATATTTCCCTGGACTGTTTGGTGTCTCAGAGAACACTATGTGGCACTCTCGTCAGGCTTCCGCGACCACTTTCCCTCATGTTTCCCTATTCACGAAGGGTGATGATAGTGCTAAGATGGGCCTGTACGGTGTTGTTTCTGACGGACGTGTTTTGGGCCTTTTCCTACCATTGCCGCCAGCAGTTTTGACAGGATTTCCCCAGGGAGCAAACATTTCGTTGGAAGCGGGTTTTGGCCGAATTGTCTTTCTCAGTGCTGAGTTCGTCGTGTTTCACTCACGGTACCAAAGCACCTTGATTCCTGTTCCTCCTTCCATAAGGCCGACGTGATTTCAAGGGCTTTCTCCTCACCCTTTGTTTCTTGGTTCTAGGGCTGGATCTTTCCTAGGCCTCTACACCCAATGTGGAATCGGGGTCCCCAGT
>NW_023178683.1:0-517 GCF_002007445.2 Ailuropoda melanoleuca
TGTGTGTGTGTGTGTGTGTGTGTGTGTGTGTGTGTGTGTGTGTGTATTTCCTCCTTATATGTCTGAATGACTCGAAGTTACTATTACAGTGGTGTTTAGCTTTTCTTTTTCTTTTCAGAAAGGGGATGTTTGGGCTCAAGCTGAAGAAGAAGAAGAAAGCAGAGAAGGGGTTAATCCTAGCCAATAAGGCTGCCCAAGGTGAGGCTTTGGGGGATGGGGAAAATGCACTACCCTGGGGCCTACAGGTCGCACAGAGCTGACTGCTCCTTGGCTGAGAATGGAGCGCTCCGCTCCCTCGGTGGGAGTGAGGTGGGAAGTGTGCTGCCTGCGGGGTCTTCGGGTCCTACTGGTCACAGGTACGACATCCACCCCAGTGCTGCTGGTCACTGGGCCCAACAGGGGTGGGGTGGACACCTGCTGGGCCATGGAAGGGGACCCCAGAGGGAGGCAGTGGCAAGGTTCAAGCTCCTGTTTCTGGCCTAATTTGCTCTGTGGTCCAGGAATCCCAACACAGCTG
>NW_023178684.1:0-11017 GCF_002007445.2 Ailuropoda melanoleuca
AGGGGAGGGGGTGGGGGAATGGGATAGACTGGTGATGGGTAGTAAGGAGGGCACGTATTGCATGTTGCACTTTGTGTTATACGCATCTAATGAAGCATCAAACTGTACATCGGAATCTGGGGATGTACTGTACGGTGATTAACTTAATATAATAAAAAAATCATTGAATAAATAAATAAATTAATATATATGCCCCCAAAAGGGGATCAGCAAGATACACAAGCCAACTCGTATCCAAAATAAAGAGACTTATAGATAAAAACACATTAATAGCAGGGGACCTCAACACCCCACTATCAGAAATAGAACACCCTTGCAAAAACTAAGCAAAGAATCAAAGGCTTTGAATGCCATACTCGATGTGTTGGACATCATAGATATATATAGGACATTACAGAGCAAACCAAATATTACTCATTCTTTTCTAATGCCCATGGAACATTCTCAAGAATAGATCATGTTCTGGGACACAGAACAGGTCTCAACCGATACCAAAGGATTGAAATTATCCCATGCATATTCTCAGACCACAACGCTCTGAAATTGGAACTCAACCACAAGGAAAAACCTGGAAGAAACTCAAACACTTAGAGGCTAAGAACCATCCTGCTCAAGAATGACTCGATAAACCAGGAAATCAAAAAGCAATTTAAACAATTTATGGAGACCAAGGAGAATGAAAACACAACGTTCCAAAACCTATGGGATACTGCAAAGGCAGTCCTAAGTGGGAAATACATAGCCATCCAAGCCTCACTCACAAGAATAGAAAAATCTAAAATGCAATTTTTATATTCTCACCTCAAGAAGCTGGAACAGCAAGAGAGGGACAGGCCTAACCCACTCACGAGGAAGCAGTTGACCAAAATTAGGGCAGAAGGCAATGAATTAGAAACCAGGAGTACAGTAGAGCAGATCAACAGGACTAGAAGCTGATTCTTTGAGAGAATCCATAAAATTGACAGACCCCTGGGAAGACTTATCCAAAAGCAAAGAGAAAGGACCGAAATTAGCAAAATTATGAATGAAAAAGGAGAGGTCACGCCCAACAACATTGAAATTGGAAGGATTATTAGAAATTTTTATCAACAGCTATATGCCAAAAACTAAGCAATCTGGAAGAGATGGAGGCCTTCCTGGATACCTATAAACTACCAAGACTGAAACAGGAAGAAATAGATTTCTTAAACAGGCCAATTAACTATGAAGAAATTGAGTCAGTGATAAACAACCTTCCAATTAACAAAACGCCTGGCCCGGATGCTCTTCCTGGGGAATTCTACCAAACATTCAAAAAAGAAGTTATACCTCTTCTCCTAAAGCTATTTCAAAAATAGAAACAGAATGAAAGCTACCAAAGTCATTCTATGAGATTCATATTACCTTGATCCCCCAACCAGGCAAAAAACCCCTCAAAAAGGAGAATTACAGACCAATTTCCCTAATGAATATGGACGCCAAATTCCTCAACAAGATCCTTGCTAATAAAATCCAACAGTACATTAAAATGATTATCCAACATGACCAAGTGGTATTCATACCTGTGATGCAAGCGTGGTTCAATATTCGCAAATCAATCAGTGTGATACATCATGTCAACAGGAAAAGACTCAGGAACAATATGATCCTCTCAATTGATGCAGAAAACGCATTTGACAAAATACAGCATCCTTTCCTGATTAAAACCGTTCACAGTGTAGGGATAGAAGGTACATTCCTCAATCTCATAAAAGCCATCTATGAAAAGCCTACTTCAAGCATTATTCTCAATGGGGAAAAGCTGGAAGCCTTTCCCTTAAGATCAGGAACACGACAAGTATGCCCACTCTCGCCACTATTATTCAACATAGTACTAGAAGTCCTTGCAACTGCAATCAGAAGACAAAAAGGGATCAAAAGTATCCAAATCGGCAAAGAAGAAGTTAAAATGTCTCTCTTCGCAGATGACATGATACTCTATATGGAAAACCTAAAAGAATCCACTCCCAAACTATTAGAAGTTATAGAACAATTCAGTAATGTGGCAGGATACAAAATCAATGCCCAGGAATCAGTTGCATTTCTATACACGAATAACGAGACTGAAGAAAGAGAAATTAGGGAATCCATCCCATTTACAATAGCACCAAAAACCATACGTTACCTTGGAATTAACTTAACCAGAGACGTAAAGGACCTATNGACCTATATTGTAGAAACTATAAATCACCTTTGAAAGACATTGAGGAAGACATGAATAGATGGAAAAATATTCCATGCTCATGGATTGGAAGAATTAACATAGTTAAAATGTCCATGCTACCCAGAGCAATCTACACTTTCAATGCTATCCCGATCAAAATACCGAGGACATTTTTCAAAGAACTGGAACAAATAGTCCTTAAATTTGTATGGAACCAGAAAAGGCCCAGAATCTCTAGGGAACTGTTGAAAAGGAAAAAAATAATGCTGGGGGCATCACAATGCCGTATTTCGAGCTGTACTACGAAGCTGTGATCAGAAAGGCAGCGTGGTACTGGCCAAAAAGAAACACATGGGCCAAAGGAACAGAATAGAGAACCCAGAAATGGACCCTCGGCTCTTTGGGCAACTAATCTTTGATAAAGCAGGAAAAAACATCCGGTGGAAAAAAGACAGTCTCTTTAATAAATGTTGCTGGGAAAATTGGACAGTTACATGCAAAAGAATGAAACTTGACCAGTCTCTCACACCATACACAAAAATAAACTCCAAATGGATGAAAGGCCTCAATGTGAGACAGGAATCCATCAAAATTCTGGAGGAGAACATAGGCAACAACGTCTAGGACATCGGCCAGAGCAACCTTTTTCATGACACATCTCCAAAGGCAAGAGAAACAAAAGATAAAATGAACTTAGAGGACTTTATCAATATAAAAAGCTTCTGTACAGCCAAGGAAACAGTCAAAAAAACTAAGAGGCAGCCCATGGAATGGGAGAATATATTTGCAAGGGTCACTACAGATAAAGGACTGGTATCCAAGATGTACAAAGAACTTCTGAAACTCAATACATGAGAAACAAATAAACAAATCAAAAAATGGGCAGAAGATATGAACAGACACTTTTCCAATGAAGCCATACAAATGGCTAAAAGACACATGAAAAAATGTTCAAAATCTTTAGTCATCAGGGAAATTCAAATCAAAACCACACAGAGATACCACCTTACGCCAGTTAGAATGGCAAAGATAGACAAGGCAAGAAACAACAATTGCTGCAGAGGATGTGGAGAAAGGGGATCCCTCCCACATTGTTGGTGGGAATGCAAGTTGGTACAGCCACTCTGGAAAACAGTGTGGAGGTCCCTTAAAATTTAAAAATTGAACTACCCTATGACCCAGCCATTGCACTACTGGTAGTTTACCCCAAAGATACTGATGTAGTGAAGAGAAGGGCCATATGTACCCGAATGTTCATAGCAGCATTGTCCACTATAGCTAAATCATGGAAGGAGCTGAGATGCCCTTCAACAGATGACTGGATTAAGAAGCTCTGGTCCATATATACAGTGGAATATTACTCAGCTATCAGAAGGAACGAATTCTCAACATTTGCTGCAACATGGACGGCACTTTAGGAGGTAATGCTTATTGAAATAATTCAAGCAGAGAAAAACAATTATCATATGATTTCTCTCATCTATGGAACAGAAAAACTAGGATGGTCGGTAGGGGAAAAGGGGGAGTGAAGAAGGGGGGGTGATCAGAGGGGGGAATGAAACATGAGAGACTGTGGACTATGAGAAACAAACTGAGGACTTCAGTGGGGATGGGCGTGTGGGAATGGGATAGACTGGTGATGGGTGGTAATGGGGGCACATATTGCATGGTGCACTGGGTGTTGTACGCAACTAATGAAGCATTGAACTTTGCTCTGGGATCCGGGGATGTACTGTATGGTGACTAACATAATATAATAAAGAATCATTAAAAAAAAGTCTCCCAATAAATAAAAGTCCAGGGCCAGATGACTTCTCAGGAGAATTCTACCAAACATTTAAGAAGGCTTAATTCTTATTGTTCTTAAACTGTTCCAAAAAATAGAAATGTTCAGAAAACTTCCAAATTCATTCCATGAGGCCACATTACCCTGTTTCCAAAACCAGACAATGATTCCAGTAAAAAGAGAATTGCAGGCCAACGCCCCTGATGAAAATGGATGCATGAATTCCCAATGAAATACTAGGAAATGAAATCCATCAGTACATGGAAAGAATCATTCACCACAATCAAGGTGGATTTATTCCTGGGCTGCAAGTGTGGCTCAATATTTGCAAATCAATCTGTATGATACACCACATTAATAAAAGAAAGGAGAATAACAATATAATTATTTCAACAGATGCAGGAAAAAAACATTTGACAAAGTACAACATCCATTCATGTTATACACCCTCAACAACGTGGGGAAAGAAAGAACATACCTCAACATAATAAAGTCCATATATGAAAAATGAACTGCTATCCTCCTCAATAAGGAATGACCTAGGGTTTTCCTCTGTGTTCAAGAACAAGACAGGGAATCTGCTTTAGGGGAGAGGGAAGGATGGCAGAGGGGTAGGGGACCCTATTTCAACCAGTCCCCTGAATTGAGCTGGATAACTAACAGACCATTCTGAAAACTCACGAAATCAGCCTGAGATGTGAGCCGATATACCTGAATCTCTACAAACAGAACTTCTCCCGTGGTTGGTCTTGAGGTATGAATGGGGAGCCGAGAGTTTGTGGGCAGATACCTGAAGATAAACTGAAGTGGGAGGAGGCTTCCTTGAACTTGCAACAGGAAGGCAAAAGCCTCCCAAGCTGGGGACCAGGCACACACTCACAGACCGGAAGCAGCAGGGAAAGGTCTTTAGGACACCACCCCCCAAACTGAAACCTAGAGCTTGGGAGCATGCTTGTGAACTGGGGGTGGCTGGCAGTTTCAGTGGCACAAAGGGCAGAAACCTGACTGACCTTGGGAGTGGGCATTGGGAGAGCAGCTGTGGGGTGCACAACAGAGGACACTGTGGGTTTTTAGCAGCACAGACAGAAACAGAGTCAGTGTGGCCTGGTGAGCTCAGTGAAGAGCAGACTGTAATCTCTCTGTTCTGAGACAGAGGTTTTGATACAGTCATTTCTGCTCTGACTCTCAGAAGAGACACAGAAAACCACTGGGGAAATCCACCAGAGAATGAAAGCCCCCAAAACTGGTTCTCACGGAGCCCTCCCCACCACACAGGGGCCAGGGCAACTCTGTCCTAATAAAGTTGTCTGAGTATCAGCACAGCAGGCCCTTCCTCCAGAAGGCAGGTTGGAAGTACAAGAAGCCCACATCCCTAAGGTGGATAAAGCAGTGCATCTTGCTTGAGTTTTGGTCAATAATTTGGACTCTATACATTCCTGCAACCACTCCTTATCACAATAACAAAGAGGAGGAACCCCCAACAAAGGAACGAAGCAGAGACTGTAACCTCCGGCATATAACCAAGATGTCAGAAATGGATTTCAGAGTGACGATTATTAAGATGATGTATAGGCTTGAGAAAAATAATAACAAGAATATAGAATGCCTATGGTCTGAAATGAGAACTAATCTGGTGGAACTTAAAAATGATATGAATGAAACGCAATCTAAACTGGATGCTCTGACTGCCAGGGTAAACAAGGCAGAAGAATGAATTAGTGAGTTAAAGGATAAGATGATAGAAAAGAAGGAAGAAGAGGTAGCAAGGGAAAAAAGAATCCAATTTCAAGAAATTAAGCTGAGACAGATTACTGACTGAATGAAACAATCCAATATCAGAATTATTGGGATCCCTGAGGGGGTGGAGAAAAAGAGAGGTCTAGAAGATATTTTTGAGCATATTGTAGCTGAGAACTTCCCTAATCTGGGGAAGGAAAAAAGCATTCGTGTTCAAGAGGCAGAGAGAACCCCTCCCAAGGTTAATGAGAAGAGAATGACACCATGACATATAATAGTATAATTTGCAAATCTTACATCCAAGGAAACAATCTTGAAAGCAGTGAGGGGAAGAGATTTCTGACATACAGATGGAGGAGCATCAGAATAATGTCAGACCTGTCCACAGAGACCTGGAGAGCCAGAAAGGGCTGGCAAGACATATTCAGAGTACTAAATGAGAATACGCAGCCAAGGATACTGTATCCAGCAAGGCTGTCGTTCAGAATGGATGGAGAGAAAAGGACCTTCCAAGACCAGCAAAAACTGAAGAATATGTGACCAGCAAGGTGGCCCTGCAGGAAATATTGGGGGGGGGTTATATAAAAGAAGAAAGACTCCAAGAGTGATACAGAACAGAATTTACAAGGCAATCCATAGAAACAAGAACTTCACAGACATGATGATATTAAAATCATAGCTCTCAATAATCACTCTCATTGTGAATGGCATAAATGCTTCCATAAAACGACACAGGGTTGGAGATTGGTTAAAAAGACATGACCCACCCATATGCTGCCTACAGGAGACTCATTTTGAAACTAAAGATATGTCCAGGCTGAAAGTGAAGGGATGGAGAACAGTTTTTCATGCTATTGGACCTCAAAAGATAGCTGGGGTAGCAATTCTCATATCAGACAAATTGGATTTTAAGCTAAGGACTGTAGTTAGAGATACAGAACGACACTATATTATTATCAAAAGGTCTATCCAACAAGAGGATCCAACAATTATAAATATCTATGCCCCTAATATGAGAGCAGCCAACTACATAAAACAACTGTTAACCAAAGTAAAGAAACATATAGATAATAATACACTCCTCAACACTCCACTCTCAGCAATAGACAGATCATCTAAGCAGAAAATCAACCAGAAACACGAGCTTTGAATGACACAATGGACCAGATGGACCTCATAGATATACACAGAATATTCCACCCTAAAACGACAGAATATTCATTCTTTTCAAACACACATGGACTTTCTCCAGCATGGACCATACACTGGGTCACAAAGTAGGTCTCAACTGATACCAAAAAATTGAGATTATCACTTGCACATTCTCAGACCACAATGTTTTGAAACAGGAACTCAACCACAAGAAAAAATTTGGAAGAAACTCACACACTTGGAAGCTACGGATTATCCTGCTTAAGAATGTGTGGGTGAACCAAGAAATTAAAGAAGAACTTAAGCAATTTATGGAATCAAATGAGAATAAAAACACATCCAACCAAAACCTACAGGATACTGCAAAGGCTCTCCTAAGGGGGAAACACACAGCCATCCAAGCCTCACTCAAAACAAAGCTAAGAAGCACCCCACGGAATGGGAGAATATATTTGCAAATGATACTACAGATAAAAGACTGGTATCCAAGATCTACAAAGAACTTCTCAAACTCAATACATGAAAAACAAATAAACAAATCCTAAAATGGGCAGAAGATATGAATAGATACTTTTCCAATGAAGACATACAAATGGATAACAGACAAATGAAAAAAATGCTCAAAATCATTAGCCATTAGGGAAATTTAAATCAGAACCACACTGAGATACCACCTTACGACAGTTAGAATGGCAAAAATTGACAAGGCAAGAAACAACAATTGTTGGAGAGGATGTGGAGAAAGGGGATCCCTCCTACATTGTTGGTGGGAATGCAAGTTGGTACAGCCACTCTGGAAAACAGTGTGGAGGTCCCNCCACTCTGGAAAACAGTGTGGACATCCCTTAAAAAGTTAAAAATTGAGCTACCCTATGACCCAGCCATTGCACTACTGTGTATCTACCCCAAGGATACAGACGTAGTGAAGAGAAGAGCCATATGCACCATAATGTTCATAGCAGCATTGTCCACAATGACTAAATCTTGGAAGGAACTGAGATGCCCTTTAACAGATGACTGGATTCAGAATTTGTGGTCCATATATAAAATGGAATATTACTCAGCTATCAAAAAGAATGATTTCTCAACATTTGCTGCAACATGGATGGCACTGGAGGAGATAATGCTAAGTGAAATAAGTCAAGCAGAGAAAGACAATTATCATATGGTTTCACTCATTTATGGAACATACGAAGTAGGAAGATCAGTAGAGAAGAAAGGGATAAAGAAAGGGGGAATGAAGCATGAGAGACTATGGACTCTGAGAAACAAACTTAGGGCTTCAGAGGGGTCGGGGGTGGGGGGAATGGGATAGACTGGTGATGGGTAGTAAGGAGGGCACGTATTGCATGGTGCACTGGGTGTTACACGCAAGTAATGAATCATGGAACTTTGCATCAAAAACCAGGATTGTACTGTATGTTGACTAACATAATATAATAAAAAATATTATTATAAAAAAAATCTAAAATACAGACCCTGTAATCACACCTTAAACAACTGGAGATGGTACAGAAGAACAGGCCTACACCATGCACGAAAAGACAACTGATTATGATTAGAGCAGAGACCAAAGAATTAGAAAGCAGAAATACAGTAAAACAGATCAAGGTAATTAGAAGCTGATTCTTTGAAACAATTAATAAGATCAATAAACCACTGGCCAGACTTATTCAAAAGAAGAGGGAAAGGACCCAAATTAATAAAATTATGAATATAAGAGGAAGGATCTAGAATAACTCCAAGGAAATAGAAACAATCATTAGAAACTATTACCAACAACCATATGCCAACCAATTAAGCAACCTGGAAGAAATGGATGCCTTCTTGGAAACCTACAAACTACCAAGACTGAAACAGGAAGACACTGACAACCTAAATAGGCCTATATGCAGTGAAAATATTGAAGCAGTGATCAAAAAGCTCCCAAAAAACAAGAGTCCAGGGCCTGTTGGATTCCCTGGGGTTTCTACCAAACATTCAAAGAAGAAATAATACCTATTCTCCTGAATCTGTTTCAAAAGATAGAAACAGAAGGAAAATTTTCAAATTCATTCTATGAGGCCAGCATTACCCTGATCCCAAAACCACGTAAAGACCCCATCAAAAAGAAGAATTACAGACCGATATCCCTGATGAATATGGATGCCAAAATTCTCAACAAGATCCTAGCTAATAGGATCCAACAATACATTAAAAGGATTATGCATCATGACCAAGTGGATTCATCCCTGGGATGCGATGGTGGTTCAACACTCGCAAATCAATCAGTGTTAAAGAACACATTATTTATGAGGAGACAAGAATCCGATGGCCCTCTCAATTGATGCAGAAGAATCATTTGACAAAATACAGCATCTTTCCTTATTAAAACCCTTCAGAGTATAGGGATAGAGGGTACATTCCTCAATTTCATAAAAAACCACCTATGAAAATCCCATAGTGAATATCATTCTGATTGGAGAAAAGCTGAGAGCCTCCTCCTTAAGATCAGGAACATGACAAGGATGCCCACTCTCGCCATGATTGTTCAACATAGTACTAGAAGACATAGTAACAGCAATCAAACAATAGAAAGAATTAAAAAGTTGTCGAATTGGCAAAGAAGAAGTTAAACTCTCTCTCTTTGCAGATGACTTGGTACTTTA
The DNA here is from genome assembly GCF_002007445.2 of Ailuropoda melanoleuca. NCBI lineage: Eukaryota > Metazoa > Chordata > Mammalia > Carnivora > Ursidae > Ailuropoda > Ailuropoda melanoleuca. Next base: position 9,506 of record NW_023178684.1, read on the forward strand.
TTTGGAAAACCCAAAAGACTCCACCCCCAAATTACTAGAACTCATACAGAAATTCAGTAATGTGGCCGGTTGTAAAATCAATGCACAGAAATCAGTTGCTTTCCTGTATACTAACAATGTAGCTCTAGAAAGAGGAATTAGGGAATCGATGTCATTTACAATAGTATGAAAGACCATAAAATATCTCAGAACAAACCTAACCAAAGAGGTAAATGATCTATACTCTAGAAACTACAGAACAGTGATGAAGACACAAAAAGAGAGAGGAACATGCCATGCTCATGGATTGGAAGAATAAACACTGTGAAAATGTCTATGCTACCCATAGCAATCTGTACTTTAAATGCCACCCCTATCACAATGCCAATGACATTTTTTTAAAAGAGCTGGAACAAACAATCCTAGAATTTGTATGGAACCAGAAGAGACCCTGAATCTCCAAGGAAATGTTGAAAAAGAAAAACAAAGCGGAGGAAATCACGTTGTCTGATTTCATGCTATAGTATAAAGCTGTGATCACCAAGACCGCATGGTACTGGCAGAAAAACAGACACATAGACAAATAGAAGAGAATAGAGAACCCAGAAATGGACCCTCAACTCCATGTCCAACTATCGTTCAACAAAGCAGGAAAAACATGCAATAAAAAAAAGACAGTCTCTTCAATAAATGGTGCTGGGAAAATTGGACAACCAGAAGCAGAAGAATGAAACTGGTCCATTCTCTTACACCCTACACAAAGATAAACTCTGCATGGATGAAAGACCTCTATGTGAGACAGGATCCCATCAAAATCATAGAGGAGAACATAGGCTGTAACCTCTTTGACATCGGCCACAGCAACTTCTTTCAAGACACATCTCCAAAGGCAAGGGAAACAAAGGTGAACATGAACTTTTGGGCCTTCATCAAGATAAATATCTTCTGCACAGCCAAGGAAACAGTCAACAAAATGAAGAGGCAACCCACGGAATGGGAGAAGATATTTGCAAATGATGCTACAGATAACGGGCTGGTACCCAAGATCTATTAAGAAATTCTCAAACTCAACACCCAAGAAACAAATAATCGAGTCAAAAAATGGGCAGAAGATATGGACACTTTTCCAATTAAGACACATGAATGGCTAACAGACATATGAAAAAATATTCAACATCATTAGCCTCCAGTGAAATTCAAATCAAAACCACATCGAGATTCCACCTTACACCAGTTAGAATGGGAGAAATTGACAAGGCCAGAAATAAATAATGCTGGAGAGGATGTGGAGAAAGGGAAACCCTCTCACACTGTTGGTGGGAATGCAAGTTGGTACAGCCACTTTGGAAAACAGGGTAGAGGTTCCTTAAAAAGTTAGAAATAGAGCTACCCTATGACCCAGCAATTGCACTACTGGGTACTTACTCCAAAGATACAAATGTAGTGAATAGAAGGGCCATATTCGGGAAAAAGATGGCGGAGGAGTAGGGGACCCCTTTTTCAGCCGGTCCCCTGAGTTGAGCTGGATAGGTA
>NW_023178685.1:0-22630 GCF_002007445.2 Ailuropoda melanoleuca
GAATCTGGGGATGTACTGTATGGTGATTAACACAATATAATAAAATAAAATTTAAAAAAAAAATAAAAAAAGTAATAATAAAATAAAATACCTGGATTTAGCTTATAAAAAAAAAAAGAAGCTGTGGTCCATATATACAATGGAGTATTACTCAGCTATCAGAAAGAACGAATTCTCAACATTTGCTGCAACATGGACGGCACTGGAGGAGATAATGCTAAGTGAAATAAGTCAAGCAGAGAAAGACAATTATCATATGATTTCTCTCATCTATGGAACATAAGAACTAGGAGGATCGGTAGGGGAAGAAAGGGATAAAGAAAAGGGGGGTAATCAGAAGGGGGAATGAAACATGAGAGACTATGGACTATGAGAAACAAACTGAAAGACTTCAGAGGGGAGGGGGTTGGGGAATGGGATAGACTGGTGATGGGTAGTAAGGAGGGCACGTATTGCATGGTGCACTGGTTTTATACGCAACTAATGAAGCATCAAAATTTCCATCGGAATCTGGGGTGATATAATAAAATAAAATTTAAAAAAATTGGTTATTTTATATAAATATGGAATTTATTTATATAGTTATTATTTTCAAACTATTTCATTCTTAAAAATAGCATTTCATTTAGTCCAATCACATAAAATAAGAATATTTCAATAATTTAGGTAACATTGTTAAGTAGTTTTGTGTTTTTTTTTGTTTTTTTTTTTCAATTTCGACATCAAAACTTTCTGAATAAATGGAATTTGAGTTGGGTCTTGAGAGTTGGATAATACTTCCCTAGGCAGAGAATAATACATAAACTTTAGATATTTTCATTTTTCCCTGAAAGAATACCTAATCATGCCAGGCACAAGTTAAGACAATGTACTTTTTTAGAAACATTGCCAGTTTTATTCCTCACTATTATTACCTCACTAGTTATTATTATTCCTATCTTACTGTTGAGGAATCTGAGGCCAAAGGGGTGAGCTACTTATTTAGGACCACTCAGCTAATAAGTGGCTGAGCCTGGATTTGAGTCTGTCAGACTCTAAAGCCCATGCTCTTTTCCCACTGTGTTATAACATGTTACCTCTTCTCTCAATCCTTTCTGTTATCTCAGTTCTTCTGATTTGTTCTTGGCCCAATGGTCTGTGAGAGAATCAGCTGGACTTAGGCCCCAGGAGAGGTCTGGGACTTAGTCCTGTTATATTTATAAGGTGTGAAGCAGTGAAGGTATTCTCCCAGAATTGTTATAGCCTTTGTGTGACAATCAGATTATGAATGGTAAACAAAAAAGTGACACCTGTATAGATCAGGACACAAACCAAGATCTACAGATGCACATCAAGGAACTAGGTATTCTGTGGGGGCTGAAGAGTTCCCTGTGGAGTCAATTTGCAGTGACTCGGGCCAGTAAGTTTTAGACGCAAGGGATAAAGTATGCCATCTTTGATACAGCTTTTTGATAGACTCTAGCCATAGATGCTTCTAGAGCTATAGAAGCTATTGGGAAATTTAGTACATTGGACTAATTGCAATCTTTCAGTCTCCTGCCTTTTTTTTATTAACTCAAGTATTCACACAAGGCATATTTGGTTGCCAGTTACAGAAATTAACTGAAGTAAAAAGGATATTATTGTAATGATATGGTAGACAATCTTTTGGAACCCAATTAGAGGAACTCGATCATGTCTCAAGGGACTGGAAAACTTTTTTTTTAAATGTTTTTTTATTATATTATGTTAGTCACCATACATTACATCCCTGGTTTTTGATGTAAAGTTCGATGATTCATTAGTTACGTATAACACCCAGTGCACCATGCAATACGCACCCTCCTTACTACCCATCACCAGCCTATCCCATTCCCCCACACCCCTCCCTCTGAAGCCCTCATGGAACCCTTTTTCTAGGGTGCCTGTGTGGCTCAGTTGGTTAAGCATCTGCCTACAGCTCAGGTCATGATCCCAGAGTCCTGGGATTAAGTCCCGCATTGGATTCCCTGGTCAGCAGGAAGTCTCCTTCACCCTCTCCTTCTGCTGCCGCTGCTCTCTCTCTCTCTCTCTGTCAAATAAATAAATACAATCTTAAAAAAAAGAATTTTTCTATCTCTTACTCTCATTCACTCTCTTGGACTGGGTGAAATGGGTGAACTGTTTTTGGTTTTATTTAAATAAATTGAATTAAATAAGTCTAGATGCAGGGGGTTATTGCTGTTGATAGACTATTTCGATAATGTCAGAGTCAATATTTCAGGTTCCTACCTCACATGGTTGCAAGATGGTTGCTTGAGTTCCAGTTACCATAGCCATGATCATGGCAGGGAAGGGGAGGACAGGTATAGAAGAAAGTGCTAACTGTTTTTGTCCCTTTTTGTCAGGAAATCAGAGCATGCCAATAAATGCTTATCAATGCTTACCAATGCTTATCAATGCTTTTTCCTTACATTTCACTGGCCAGAACTAAGTCTTATAGCCACCCCAAGCTACAAAGGGGGCAGAGAAAAAGAGGTAGGCACATTGTTGTCCTGAACAAAAATTTCAGTTCTGCTATCAAGAAAGAATATGAAAATGGTATTACTGGCAGCTGAAGATCTCAGCTACACTGAGCTGCAAAGCTCAGTTCCCTGCATCAAGCTACCCAGTCTCTGTTTACCCTAATCTAAGTCATTGTCCAACTCAGGGAAATGAGAAAACATAGTGATAAGGGCTGCCTTGTTGGGGCTGTGCCTGGGATAGCTTCCCTAAGAAGGAATATAGAAGAGTCTGGGTAGTAAATGGACTTCTACAAGGGCCTCAGTAATCCCTCCTCCTGGTATCCATCGCCTTGTGAAATCTGTCCTTGAGTGTAGGCTTGGTCAAGTGACTTGCTTCTGATGAATAGAATATGGTCAAAGTTATGGGATGTCTCCTCCAAGATTATGTTACAAAAGATTGTGACTTCTATCTTACTAGTTGACTCTATCAATTTCTTAGCGTACAACTTTTATGAAACACATGTCTATGTTGAAAAGACTCATGTATTAAGGAACAGAGAGCAGTCTCTGGCCAAGTACTAGCAAGGAACTGAGGCATCCCATATAGCCCCAAATACACAGTTGAATCCTGCAACAGCCATGTGAACTGGGAAGTAGATGTCTCCAAAGTTGAGCCTTGAGATGACTACAGTCCAGCCAATATCTTGATAATTGCCTTTGGAAGACACTGAAGTGGTAGACCCAATCAAGTTGTGCCTAGATTCCTGACCTACAGAAACTGTGAGATAGTAAAAGTGAACTGTTTTAAGCTTCCAGATTTTAAGGGCAATTGGTTTTAGAGCAAAAATGATAAAGAAGGAAATTATAGACATCTCCAAAATATCAAACTTTCTCCCATGGACTGAGAAATCATGATTTAGATATTTTCTCTTCTATTCTCTATTACCCCAGGTTTCTGTTTATGTAGAGGGAAAAAATCTAACATTTAGGTTAGAGAAGTCTAAAATGAAACTGAATAAAAATAGGTGAATGATTTCTCCATCTTTGGAGGTATTTAAGCAAAAGTTACATAAGCATTTGATTTGGGGAACAAAGGCAGAAGGAAAATTATTAAGTTTCCTTACTACCTACAGCCCACTGACAAGTCCTTGAAGCATGCAGAATGACATCCCTCTGGGTACTCAACTGCCTCAACGTTAATACTTTGCTAAGGGCAAAAGGCAACCTTAGCCTGACCCCCAGGATCCTGTAAGTCTACTTTAACGTATAAAAATTCCTTTAGAAATTTCCTTTATCTCTAAGCCCCCCAAGATACACGTTGGCAGTCATCCTCCAAACTTATGGCTCACTGATATACATCTGAAGAGTCTTGTGACTAAGGTTTTATTAGACAGTAATAAATGACCCTTTCCCAACAATAGCCAGTCCCCCCAAGGCCCTGGAAACGTTGCTTCCAAAATTCCTTAGGGACTTATGCTATGCTTAAACCCCTCTCAATTTGAAAGTATATAATGGGCCACTCTTCATCGTCCAGGTGCAGCTCTTTCTACCCAAGTGTCCTGTCCCCGTGTTTTAATAAAACCACCTTTCTGAACCAAAGATGTCTTAAGAATTATTTCTTGTCTTTCGGCTTCAAACCCTAATGTCTTTCCTACATTACATGGTGCCTAAACGTGGGGCTTTGAGTCCAGAGTTTCATCTGGACTCTGAGCCTTGGTGCAAACTTAGTGATTACTTTCTCTCCTCTTCCTTTACTTTCATTCCAGGGACCCTTCAAGGAGTATGGTCTTATTGGAACACTTTCATGTTGTTTGCTCAGGCTGCAATCTTCTAGCCCATGGCTACTCTATGGAAGGGAGAAAGCCCACCTTTTGGTTGGAAGTTAGTTTCCTGGCCAAGATGGTAATAAGACCAGAAACTTGATGCCCCCTCTTTATTCCTGTGCTTATACAAAGTTGTCTATTTTGGGTATGGGATGGCCACCTAAGTCACCAGGATGGCTGCCAATCTTTAGACTCCCATGTGAGGTTTCCTCCTCAATGAGCTAATGCAATCCCCTTCACATCCCTGGTCTAGCCACTTCTAGCAGAGGAACCTGCACTGGGAGCGGGCCAAAACCAGTACTGGATTGAATTAAAACCAAACCGGCGGCCATTCCCTAGGGAAGTTGGCTATAAAGAGTACATAAGTTGAAATGCTGCTTAAACCATGATAGATTTCTATCTTTACTGTTTTCCGTCAATGTCATTTACTAACTACTTAAATTACAACATTGGGCAATTTCCACTTGTAAAACTTTTCTAGTATGTTCCATGGGTTAAAAATGGCAGGGCATGGGGCGCCTGGGTGGCACAGCGGTTAAGCGTCTGCCTTCAGCTCAGGGCATGATCCCAGCATTGTGGGATCGAGCCCCACATCAGGCTCCTCTGCTATGAGCCTGCTTCTTCCTCTCCCACTCCCCCTGCTTGTGTTCCCTCTCTCGCTGGCTGTCTCTATCTCTGTCAAATAAATAAATAAAATCTTAAAAAAAAATGGCAGGGCAATAATGTGACCTTCAGGGCATAGGATGGCATGGCACAGTATTTCAGTACATTCACCAGTCACCCATCGGTGGCCTAGGATGTGATGGGGAAGGGGAGGGATGCTGGCATCCCTCCTATGGAGACTTTTATGGCAGGAATGCCTTCATGGTAAGGTAGGATGGTGATCAATAGTGATTATTTGTTTGAGGGACACTTCTGGTTGCTTTTGATGCACAGAACCTCTGACATATCCTACGTGGAACGTCACCCAGGAGTTGGGGGGTGGCAATGGACCTTCTTTACTTTTCTGGGAGCATGGCCTCAGTAGGCTTCTTCTTCATTACTCAAGGACTCTTCCTTGGGACACCTTTTAACCCACTGGAAACAATTCTGATTGCAAATTTAGCAAAGGACTGATCTCCTGTAACATAGCATGGCCTCAGTAGGATATGTCAGTTAGATCTCTTTTGCAGGAAACAGGGAAGAATGTGTTTGCCTGAATGTGTCTGGCTAGTAAAACCCCTCCTGACATACTGGATGACAATTACTTAAATAGGCCTTCTCCAAGTAAACCTAGGTTGCTGGAGGAAACACAAGCCATACCAGATGAAGGGGACTTGACTCTCTCACTGTTCCTCCTCCTAATAGATGTGGGGGTTTCTCCTTCATTCATTTCCTGGGTTAATATCTGTAATTGGAGCCAACTGTGCTTAGTCTACCTCGGGATGGGAATTTTAAGGAATAGCTGCTGAAACATCCTTTGTTTCAGGGAAATTCCCTGTCTTCTCTGGCTTGACATGGACTGCCTATTTCCTGTTGTTGGTGGGAAAACATGGCCATGGCATCTGATCCTCTGTTGGAGCTGATGAGCTCTAGAACTGGGAGCCCTTTCTCTGCCTTCTGGCAGCACTTCTCCTCTCTGTCTTCCCCCTCCCCCTCCTCCTCATACCTCCTGTTTCTGTACCACCTTGGGCACTTCCTGCACAACTGGCTTCTATACCATCCTCAGTGCCTCCAGCATCATTGCCTTCTCCTCCTACCCTACTATCAAGGAGCAAAGAAGAGCACCCCCGGACCTAACACCACCCACTCAAGATTTCCCCATCAGTGTCTCAGGTAAAAACTGACAATGGAGAGGATCAAGGTGGAACATAATTCAGTATTTAAACTATGTTAAGCTTGGGGGTGCCTGGGTGGCACAGCAGTTAAGCGTCTGCCTTCAGCTCAGGGCATGATCCCGGCGTTATGGGATCGAGCCCCACATCAGGCTTCTCAGCTATGAGCCTGCTCTACCTCTCCCACTCCCCCTGCTTGTGTTCCCTCTCTCTCTGGCTGTCTCTATCTCTGTCTAATAAATAAAAAAAATCTTTAAAAAAATAAACTATGTTAAGTTTGTTGGTTTAATTAAAATAGACTTGTCTTTAAAGTTATCAGCACTAAATGTGAAACTTTTATTCTATTGAGGTTTGCTGCAGGTCAAATAAGCTCGTGTTATTTGTCAGTAAAAAGATGACTTAAAATGATGGTTAATCTGCTCTGTCTCAAAGTTTTCATGGATTAAGATTGCCTTTGGTAACCTGAAACTTTAAAGTTTTGCTTGGATGATAAATGGGATTAAATTCATTGGACATCTAGGTATTTTCCAAATAGGATAAAATGCTAAAACATAGATTACTGGAGGTAGGTTTGTGCTTTTGACTTCTTGTTGCAAAAAACAAACAAAATAAAACAAGAAAAAAAACCCTAAAGATATTTGGGTCTGTTGGTAAACGTTCTTTGTACTTAACTGATTTACAAAACTGCGATCTAAAGAATTCTGATGTAACAGTTCACAACTGATTACTGCTTAGTCTTCATTGCAGACTAAGGTTTCTAAGAGTACAAAATTCTACTAAATGTAGTTAAGACAGATGGGAATAAGGGAAGCAACTCTGTATGTAGAAAAGTAGGAGATACGTAAGAAAGATATAAGAAATGAGAATTCATTTTTGTTGAAGTTTAAAGAAGGTAATTTTGTCCTAAGGGGAAAGGTTGTTTGGAAAGAAATGGATTGGGACAAAATCTTTACACAAAGGAAAGTTGTAGAAGGTTGGTGAAGGGAAATCCTTGAAAAGGAATTTTAGGTGTGGTCAGGATAGTCTAAGGTTGAAATGAATGGATTTTAAAAGTACACTGGTATAAGATTGAAAGTCCGCTTCCTCTCTGCTCAAAAAGACAAATTTTCTTCAATTGTTGGTCTCCCTTGATAAGAAAATGTAAATAGTTTTCTTTTTGCCTGCCCAGAAAAACTGGATTCCATGTTTTGCCTTTATCAGGTCTTTAACATCGCCAATCCTATTTAGGCATGTGCTTTAAAACTTTCTAAGCTTTGAGGGGAGAGAAGGTGGCAAAGGATTAGGTGACCCCTTTTTCAGCTGGTCCTCTGAGTCGAGCTGGATATCTACCAGACCATTCTGAACACCCATGAAATCATTCTGAGATGCAGGAAGATACATCTGGATCTCAACAAATGAACATCTCCAGCGCTGAGTATTGAGGTACAAAGTGGAGAGCCGTGAATCTCTGCACAGATATGGGAAGATAAATGAAAGGGGGAGGGAGCCAACACTCTCAGGCACTGGGAAGTAGTAGCCACCTGCACTGGGGAGCTACCCAGACTCACATCCAGAACCCATGAGAAAGCCGACTGAGACCGTGAGCCTGGGAATGTGCATGCGACCAGACTGAAAACCAGAGCTCCAGAGTGCTCACTGGAACCGGACTGATACCTGGAGCTCGGGAACGCACACAGAACCAGACTGAAAACTGGCACTCCGGACCACGCGTGAACCACACTGAAACAAGGAGCTCTGGAGTGTGTGCAGGAACCAGAGATAGCTGGTGGTGTTAGAAGCACAAAGGACAGAGACCTGTGGGCCCTGGAAGTGAGGGCTGGCAGAGCGGCTGTGGGGCACACCACCCGGGAAGCAGCAGGGTTTTAGCAGCACCGAGAGAAACAGAGTTAACGTGGCCAAGAGAGCTCAGTGGAGAGCAGACTGCAATCTTTCTTTTCTCAGTCAGAGGCTAGGAAATGGCTGCTGCTGCTCTGACTCTCAGAAGAGTCACAGAAACCACCAGGGAAAGCTGCCAGAAAACAAAAGCTGGGAAATACCAGCTCACATTGTGCCCATCCCCATCCCGCCTCACAGGGGATAGGGAGACTCTACCCAAGGGGGTTTGCTTGTGTATCAGCATGGCAGGCCCCTCCCCCAGAAGGCAGGCTGAAAAATCAAAAAGCCCACATCCCTAAGGTCCCTATAAAACAAGTGCACTGCCTACGTCCTGGTCAATAATTTGGACTCTGGGCATTCCTGCAACCTCTCCTCATCAGAATGATGAGGAGGGGAAATCCCCGCAACAAAGAAATGATAATGAGTCTGTGGCCTCTGCCAAAAACTGATGGATATGGATATAACCAAATTATCAGAAATGGAGTTCAGATAACATGGTCAAGATGATGTGCAGGCTTGAAAAAATATTAATGAAAATATTAACGAGAATATAGAATCTCTAAGGGTGGAAATGAGAGCAAATCTGGCAGAAATTAAAAATGCTAGGATTCAATTGCAGTCAAAACTAGACTCTGACAGCCAGGGTAAATGAGTCAGAAGAATGAATTACTGAATTGGAGGATGAGATGTTAGAAGAGAAAGTTAAAACAGAAACTTGGCTCAAAAAAATCCAATCTTAAGAATGTAGATTACAGGAGATTATTGACTCAAAGAAACGTTCCAATGTCAGAATCATTGGCATCCCTGAGGGGGTGGAGAAAAACAGAGGTCTAGAAGAGATATTTGAACAAATTGTACTGAAAGCTTCCATAATCTGGCAAAGGAAACAAGCATTCGTGTCCAAGAGGTAGAGAGGACCCTTCCCAAGGTCAATGACAACAGACCTACACGACGTCACGTCATAGTGCAATTTGCAAATATTAGAACCAAGGATACAGCATTGAAAGTGGCCAGGACAACGAAATTCCTTATGTACAGAGGGGAAAATATCAGAATAATGTCAGACATGTCTACAGAGACCTGGCAGGCTAGAAAGTGTTGGCAGAGTATTTTCAAAGGTCTGTCTGAGAAGAACATGCAGCCAAGGATCCTTTATCCAGCAAGGCTGTCATTCAGAATTGATGGAGAGATAAGGACCTTCCAAGGTTGGCAGAAACTGAAAGAATTTGTGACCACAAAGCTAGGCTTACAGGAGACATTAAGGGGGGGGTTCTATAAAAGTAAAAAGCCACCAAGAGTGATACAGAACAGAAATTTACAATCTTTAGAAACAAAGACTTCACAGGCAACATGACATCATTAAAATCATATCTCTCAATAATATCTCTCAATAGGAACGGCCTAAATGCTCCCCTAAAGTGCCACAGGGTTGCAGATTGGATAAAAAGACATGATGCATCCATTTGCTGTCTACAAGAGACTCATTTTGACCCTAAAGATACATCCAGACTGAAAGTGAAGGGATGGAAAATGTTTTTCATGCCAATGGACCTCAAAAGATAGCTGGAGTAGCAATTCTTATACCAGACAGATTAGATTTTAAACTAAAGACTGTAGTTAGTGATACAGAAGGACACTATATTATTCTTAATGTATCCAACAAGTGGATATGACAATTATAAATATCTATGCCCCGAACAGGGGAGGAGCAAGATACACAAGCCAACTCATAACCAGAATAAAGAAATACATAGATAAAAACACATTAATAGTAGGGGACCTCAACACGTCCCTCTCTGAAATAGACAGGTCGGGGGGAGGTTAAGATGGCGAAGGAGTAGGGGACCCCTTTTTCAGCCGGTCCCCTGAGTTGAGCTGGATAGGTACCAGACCAGCAGTAACATCCACGGAATCAGCCTGAGACGCAGGAAGATACATCTGGACCTCTACAAATGAACATCTCCAGTGCTGAGTATCGAGGTACGAAGCGGGGAGCCGTGAAACTGCGCACAGATATCGGAAGCTAAACAGAAGGGGGAGGGAGCCGCCGTGTCAGGGCGCCGGGAAGCGGTAGCCACCTGCACGGGGGAGCGGACAGACCACGGACCCGCACGCTTGAGACAACAGACTGAGAAGGGGAGCTCCGGGAGCACACGTGGGACGGCTGGCGGTTGGTGGGCCACCTGCACGGGGGAGCAGGCGGACTCGCGGACGGCACCCGCGAGACAGCAGACTTAGAACGCCAGCTCCAGGAGTGCATGCGCAGGGCGGCTGGCGGGCCACCTGCACCGGGGAGCGGGCGGACCGCGGACCCGCACTCTGGAAACAGCAGACTGAGTCTGTGAGCCAGGAGCGTGCGCCACCAAGCATCTCAGGGAGTTCCGGAGCTCCGGTGTGCTCACTGGATCGAGGCTGAGACCGGGAGCTCCGGGAGCGTGCGTGGGGCAGCTGGCGGCTGGTGGCTGGAGGGCCACCTGCACGGGGGAGCAGGCGGACTCGCAGTCAGCACCCGCGAGACACCAGACTGAGACGGAGCTCCGGGAGCCTGCGCGGGGCGGCTGGCGACTGGCAGGTGGCGGGGTTGGAAACACAAAGGAGAGAGATGCGCTGGCCCTGGAAGTGAGGGCTGGGACACCAGGTGTGGGGCGCACAGCCCGGGATGATGCAGGGCTGAGCAGCACCAACAGAAACAGAGTTAAAGTGGCCAGAATATCAGTGGAGAACGATCCGCGATCCCTCTGTTCTGAGACAGAGGCTGAATTTCAGCCGCTGCTGCTCTGACTCTCAGAAGAGGCATAGCAAACCACAAGGGAAAGCCGCCAGAGAACAAAAGCCCGTAAATACCAGCTCACAGGGCGCCCATCCCCACCCCCCCTCATAGGGGACATGGAGACTCCACCCAAACAGGGTTTTCTGAGTCCCGGCAGGCAGGCCCCTCCCCCAGAAGGCAGGCTGAAAAATCAAGAAGCCCACAACCCGGAATGCCTGAGTGGCACCTTCACCAAGCACCTGTCTTCGGATTAGGGTGTGATCACAACGTTCCAGAAAGGAGTCCCTCATCGGACTTCTCCACTGGGAACCTGCTTCTTCCTCTCCCACTCCTCTGCTTGGGTTCCCTTTCTTGCTGACTGTCTGTCTCTCTCTCTCAAATAAATAAATAAAATCTTTAAGGAAGAAGACCACATCCCTAAGATCTCTATAAAACAAGGGTGCACGGCCTGGGTCCCAGTCAACAACTTGGGCTCTGGACAAACACGCAATCTCTCTTCATCAGAATGACGAGAAGGAGAAGTCCACCCCAGCAAAGAAAAGATAATGAGTCTGTGGCCTCTGCCACAAAATTGGCCTCGGCCACAGAATTAATACATATGGATGTATCCCAATTATCAGAAATGGAATTCAGAGCAACAATGGTCAAGATGATGAGTAAACTTGAAAAAAGCATCAGAGAAAGCGTTGCTGAGAATATAGAATCCCTAAGGGCAGAAATGAGAGCGAATCTGACAGAAATTAAAAACTCAGTGGGCCAAATACAGTCAAAACTAGAGGCTCTGACGGCCAGGGTCACCGAGGCAGAGGAACGCGTTAGCGAATTGGAGGATGGGTTAGTAGAAGAAAAAACGAAAATAGAAGCTGGTCTTATAAAAATCCACGCCCACGAACGTAGATTACGGGAGATTACTGACTCCATGAAACGATCCAATGTCAGAATCATCGGCATCCCTGAGGGGGTGGAGAAAAACAGAGGTCTAGAAGAGATATTTGAACAAATTGTAGCTGAAAACTTCCCTAATCTAGCAAGGGAAACAAGCATTCGTGTCCAAGAGGCAGAGAGGACCCCATCCAAGCTCAACCAGGACAAACCTACGCCACGGCATGTCATAGTGCAATTCGCAAATATTAGATCCAAGGATACAGTATTGAAAGCGGCCAGGGCAAAGAAATTTCTCACGTACCAAGGCAAAGGTATCAGGATTACGTCAGACCTGTCTACAGAGACCTGGAATGAGAGAAAGGCTTGGGGGGGCATTTTTAAAGCTCTTTCAGAGAAAAACATGCAGCCAAGGATCCTTTATCCAGCAAAGCTGTCATTCAGAATTGATGGAGAAATAAAGACGTTCCAAAATCGCCAATCATTAACCAATTTCGTAACCACGAAACCAGCCCTACAGGAGATATTAAGGGGGGCTCTATAAAGGTAAAAAGGCCCCAAGAGTGATACAGAGCAGCAAGTCACAACCGATACAAAGACTTTAAAGAGAAATGGCATCATTGAAATCATATCTGTCAATAATCTCTACAAATCTAAATGGCTTAAACTCTCCCATAATACGCCACAGGGTTGCAGATTGGATAAAAAGACATGACCCATCCATTTGCTGTCTACAAGAGACTCATTTTGAACCCAAAGATGCATTCAGACTTAGAGTAAGGGGATGGAGTACCATCTTCCACGCAAATGGACCTCAAAAGAAAGCTGGAGTAGCAATTCTCATATCAGATAGACTGGATTTTAAACTAGAGGCCATAGAGAGAGATACAGAAGGGCACTATATTATTCTTAAAGGAAGTATTCAACAAGTGGATATGACAATTATTAATATATATGCCCCCAACAGGGGAGCAGCAAGNAGGAAGGGCACTAAATTATTCTTAAATGAAGTATTCAACAAGTGGATATGACAATTATTAATATATATGCCCCCAACAGGGGAGCAGCAAGATACACAAGCCAACTCTTAACCAAAATAAAGAGACATATAGATAAGAACACAGTAATAGTAGGGGACCTCAACACCCCACTATCAGAAATAGACAGAACACCCTGGCAAAAACTAAGCAAAGAATCAAAGGCTTTGAATGCCATACTCGACGAGTTGGACCTCATAGATATATATAGAACACTACACCCCAGAACGAAAGAATACTCATTCTATTCTAATGCCCATGGAACATTCTCAAGAATAGATCATGCTCTGGGACACAAAACAGGTCTCAGCCAATACCAAAAGATTGAAATTATCCCCTGCATATTCTCAGACCACAACGCTCTGAAATTGGAACTCAACCACAAGGAAAAACCTGGAAGAAACTCAAACACTTGGAGGCTAAGAACCATCCTGCTCAAGAATGACTCAATACACCAGGAAATAAAAAAAAAATTTAAACAATTTATGGAGAACAAGGAGAATGAAAACACAACGGTCCAAAACCTATGGGATACTGCAAAGGCAGTCCGAAGGGGGAAATACATAACCATCCAAGCCTCACTCAAAAGAATAGAAAAATCTAAAATGCAGTTTCTATATTCTCACCTCAAGAAACTGGAACAGCAACAGAGGGACAGGCCTAACCCACTGACAAGGAAGGAGTTGACCAAGATTAGAGCAGAAATCAATGAATTAGAGACCAGAACCACAGTAGAGCAGATCAACAGGACTAGAAGCNCAGAAGAACGGTAGACAAAATAAACAAGACGAGGAGCTGGTTCTTTGAGAGAATCAATAAAATTGTTAGACCACTGGCAAAACTTATCCAAAAACAAAGAGAAAGGACCGGGATTATTAAAATTATGAGTGAAAAGGGAGAGGTCACGACCAACAACATTGAAATTGGAAGAATTATAAGAAACTTTTATCAACAGCTATATGCCAAAAAACTAAACAATCTGGAAGAGATGGAGGCCTTCCTGGAAACCTATAAACTACCAAGACTGAAACAGGAAGAAATAGATTTCTTAAATAGGCCAATTAACTATGAAGAAATTGAGTCAGTGATAAACAACCTTCCAAATAATAAAACTCCAGGCCCAGACGGTTTTCCTGGGGAATTCTACCAAACATTCAAAGAAGAAATAATACCTATTCTCCTAAAGCTATTTCAAAAAATAGAAACAGAAGGAAAGCTACCAAACTCATTCTATGAGGCTAATATTACCTTGATCCCCAAACCAGGCAAAGACCCCCTCAAAAAGGAGAATTACAGACCGATTTCTCTAATGAATATGGATGCCAAAATCCTCAACAAGATCCTTGCTAATAGAATCCAACAGTACATTAAAAGGATTATCCATCATGACCAAGTGGGATTCATACCTGGGATGCAAGCATGGTTCAACACTCGCAAATCAATCAATGTGATACATCATATCAACAAGAAAAGACTCAAGAACCATATGATCCTCTCAATTGATGCAGAAAAAGCATTTGACAAAATACAGCATCCTTTCCTGATTAAAACCCTTCAGAGTGTAGGAATAGAGGGTACATTTCTCAATCTCATAAAAGCCATCTATGAAAAGCCTACTGCAAGCATTATTCTCAATGGGGAAAAGCTGGAAGCCTTTCCCTTAAGATCAGGAACACGACAAGGATGCCCACTCTCGCCACTATTATTCAACATAGTACTAGAAGTCCTTGCAACAGCAATCAGAAGACAAAAAGGGATCAAAGGTATCCAAATCGGCAAAGAAGAAGTCAAACTGTCTCTCTTTGCAGATGACATGATACTCTATATGGAAAACCCAAAGGAATCCACTCCCAAACTATTAGAAGTTATAGAACAATTCAGTAAGGTGGCAGGATACAAAATCAATGCCCAGAAATCAGTTGCATTTCTATACACGAATAACGAGACTGAAGAAAGAGAAATTAGGGAATCCATCCCATTTACAATAACACCAAAAACCATACGTTACCTTGGAATTAACTTAACCAGAGACGTAAAGGACCTATATCCTAGAAACTATAGATCACTTTTGAAAGATATTGAGGAAGACATAAAAAGATGGAAAAATATTCCATGCTCATGGATTGGAAGAATTAACATAGTTAAAATGTCCATACTACCCAGAGCAATCTACACTTTCAATGCTATCCCGATCAAAATACCGAGGACATTTTTCAAAGAACTGGAACAAATAGTCCTTAAATTTGTATGGAANAGATGCCCTTCAACAGATGACTGGATGAAGAAGCTGTGGTTCATATATACAATGGAGTATTACTCAGCTATCAGAAAGAACGAAATCTCAACATTTCCTGCAACATGGATGGCACTGGAGGAGATTATGCTAAGTGAAATAAGTCAAGCAGAGAAAGACAATTATCATATGATTTCTCTCATCTATGGAACATAAGAACTAGGATGATCGGTAGGGGAAGAAAGGGATAAAAAAAGGGGGTAATCAGAAGGGGGAATGAAACATGAGAGACTGTGGCCTATGAGAAAGAAACTGAAGACTTCAGAGGGGAAGGGGTGGGGGAATGGGATAGACTGGTGATGGGTAGTAAGGAGGGCACGTATTGCATGGTGCACTGGGTGTTATACGCAATAATGAAGCATCGAACTTTACATTGGAATCCGGGGATGTACTGTATGGTGATTAACATAATATAATTAAAAAAATCATTAAAAAAATAAAAAAAACTTAAAAGAAAAAGAATATGTCAAAAAAAAAAAAGAAATAGACAGGTACCCTAAGCAGAATATCAAGAAAAAAACAAGAGGTTGAATGACATACTGGACCAGATGGACCTCATAGATATACAGAATGCTACACCCCAGAAAAAGAGAATACTCATTCTTTTCGAACGACCATGGAAATTTCTCCAGAATAGACCATATACTGGGTCACAAAATAGGTCTCAACCCATATCAAAAGACTGAGATTATTCCCTGCATATTCTCAGACCACAGTGCTTTGGAACTGGAGCTCAATCACAAGGAAAAATTTGTAGGAAACGGAAACAGTTGGAAACTAAGAGCTATCCTGCTCAAGAATGATTGGGTAAACCAGGTAATTACGAAGGAGATTAAACAATTTTTGGAGACCAACGAGAATGAAAACACATTCGTCCAAAACCTATGGGATACTGCAAAGGCAGTCCTATGGGGAAAATACATAGACATCCAAGTCTCACTCAGAAGAATAGAAAAATCTAAAATGAAGTATTTATATTCCCGCCTCAAGGAGCTGGAGGTGTAAGAGAAGAATAAGCCTAACCCACACATGAGAAGGCTGTTGATCAAGATTACAGCAGAGGGGGTGCCTGGGTGGCACAGCAGTTAAACGTCTTCTCTTGGCTCAGGGCATGATCCGGCATTATGGGATCAAGCCCCACATCAGGCTCCTCTGCTATGAGCCTGCTTCTTCCTCTCCCACTCCCCCTGCTTGTGTTCCCTCTCTCACTGTCTATCTCTGTCAAATAAATAAATAAAATCTTAAAAAAAAAGATTACAGCAGAGATCAATGAATTAGAAACCAGGAGCACAGTAGAGTTGATCAACAGAACTAGAAGCTGGTTCTTTGAAAGAATAAATAAGATCAATAAGCCCTGGCCCGAGTTATTCAAAAGAATAGAGAAAGGACCCAAATCAATAAAATTATGCATGATTCATTCCCCCTTCTGATTACTTCCCCTTTGTTTATCCCTTTCTTCCCCTACCGATCTTCCTAGATATTATGTCCATAGGGAATGAAGCACGAGAGACTATGGACTCTGAGAAACAAACTGAGGGCTTCAGAGGGGAAGGGGGTTGGGGAATGGGATAGGCTTGTGATGGGTAGTAAGGAGGGCACGTATTGCATGGTGCACTGGTTGTTATACGCAACTAATGAATCATCGAACTTTACATCAAAACCAGGGATGTACTGTATGGTGACTAACACAATATAATAAAAAAGTCATTAAAAAAATAAAATTATGAATGAAGGGGAGAGATCACAACCAACACCAATGAAATAAAAAGGATACTTAGAACCTTTTATCAACAGCTTTATGTCAATAAATTAAACAACCTGGAAGAAATGGATGCCTTCCTGGAAATGTAGAAATGACCAAGACTGAAACAGGAAGAAATTGATTATTTAAACAGCCTGAGTAATTATGAAGAGATTGAAGCAGTGATCAAAAACCTCCCCAAAAACAAGAGTCCAAGACCTGATGGATTCCCTGGGGAATTCTACCAAACATTCAAAGAAGAAATAATACCTATTCTCCTGAAGCTGTTTCAAAAAATAGAAACAGAAGGAAAATTACCAAACTCATTCTGTGAGGCCAGTATTACCTTGATCCCCAAACCAGGCAAAGAACCCATCATAAAGGAGAATTACAGACCGATACCCCTGATGAATATGGAGGTCAAAATTCTCAACAGGATCCTTGCTAATAGGATCCAACAGTACATTAGAAGGAGTATCCATCAAGACCAAGTGGGATTCATCCCTGGGAGGCAAGGTTGGTTGAACATTTGTGAATCTATCACTGTGATAGATCACATCAACAAGAAAGGAGTCATGAACCATATGACCCTCTCAATTGATGCAGAAAGAGCATTTGATGAAATACAGCATCCTTTCCTGATTAACCACTTCAGAGTGTAGTGATAGTGGGTACATTCCTCAATTTCATAAAAACCATCTATGAAAAGCCTACAACGAATATCATTCTCAAAGGGGAAAAGCTGAGAGCATTTCCCTTAAGATCAGGAAAATGACAAGGATGCCCACTCTCACCATTATTATTCAACATAGCACTAGAAGTCCTAGCAACAGCAATCAGACAACAAAAAGGGATAAAAGGTATTGAAATTGGCAAAGAAGTCAAACTGCCTCTCTTCACAGAAGACATGATACTCTATATGGAAAACCCAAAGACTCCACACCGAAACTACTAGAACTTACAGAGGAATTTAGTAATGTGACAGGATACAAAAATCAACGCTCAGAAATCAGTTGCATTTCTATACACGAACAATGAGACTGAGGAAAGAGAAATTAGGGAATCCATCCCATTTACAATAGCACCAAAAATCATACGTTATCTCAGAATTAACTTAACTAGAGATGTAAAGGATCTACATTCTAGAAACTACCAATTACTCTTTAAAGACATTGAAGAAGACACACAAAGATGGAAAAATACTCGATGCTCATGGATCAGAAGAATAAACATAGTTAAAATGTCTGTGCTCCCCATAGCAATCTACACTTTCAATGCCATCCTGACCAGAATATTAATGACATTTTTCAAAGAACTGGAACAAGCAGCCCTTAAATTTGTGTGGAACCAAAAAAGGCCCTGAAACACCAAGGAATTGTTGAAAAGGTAAAACAAAGCTGGGGGTATCACGTTGCCGGACTCAAGCTATACTAGAAAGCTGTGATCACAAAGACAGCATGGTACTGGCACAAAAACAGACATATAGACCAATGGAACAGAATAGAGAACAGAGAAATGGACCCTCAGCTCTTTGGGCAACTAATCTTTGACAAAGCAGGAAAACATATCCAGTGGAAAAAAGACAGTCATTTCAATAAATGGTGCTGGGGATATTGGACAGCTATATGCAAAAGAATGAAACTTGATCACTCTCTCACACCATTAACAAAGTTAAACTCCAAATGGATGAAAGACCTCGATGTGAGACAGGATCCATCAAAATCATAGAGAAGGACATAGGCTGCAACCTATTTAACATCGGCCAGAGCAACTTTTTTCATGACACATCTCCAAAAGAAAGAGAAACCAAAGAAAATTGAACTTGTGGAACTTCATCAAGGTCAAAAGCTTCTGCACAGCCAAGGAAACAGTCAAAAAAACTGAGAGGCACCCCACGGAATGGGAGAATATATTTGCAAATGACACTACAGATAAAAGACTAGCATCCAAGATATATAAAGAACTTCTCAAACTCAATACACGTGAAACAAATAATCAAGTCAAAGATTGGGCAGAAGATATGAACATTTTTCTAATGAAGACATACAAATGGCTAACAGACACATGAAAAAATGTTCAAAATCATTAGCCATCAGGGAAATTCAAATCAAAACCACATTGAGATACCACCTTACACCAATTAGAATGGCAATAATTGACAAGGCAGGAAACAACAAATTTTGGAGTGAATGTGGAGAAAGAGGATCCCTCTTACACTTTTGGTGGCAATGCAAGTTGTTACAGGCACTCTGGAAAGCAGTGTGGAGGCCCCTTAAAAAGTTAAAAATTGAGGTAGCCTATGACCCAGCCATTGCACTACTGGGTATTTACCCCAAAGATACATTTGTAGTGAAGAGAAGGGCCATATGCACCCCAATGTTCATAGCAGCATTGTCCACAATAGCTAAATCATGGAAGGAGCTGAGATGCCCTTCAACAGATGGCTGGATGAAGAAGCTGTGGTCCATATATACAATGGAATATTACTCAGCCATCAGAAAGAATGATTACCCAACATTTGCAGCAAGATGGACGGGGTGGAGGAGATTATGCTAAGTGAAATAAGTCAAGCAGAGAAAGACAATTATCATGTTTTCACTCATTTATGGAACATAAGAAATAGGAAGATCGGTAGGAGAAGGAAGATAAGAATGAAAGGGTGGGTAAGCAGAAGGTGGAATGAACCATGAGAGCCTGTGGACTCTGGGAAACAAACAGAAGGCTTCAGAGGAAAGGGGGAGTGGGGGATTGGGATAGACCAGTGATGGGTAGTAAGGAGGGCACGTATTGCATGGTGCACTGGGTGTTATACGCAAACAATGAATCATGGAACGTTATATCAAAAACTAGGGATATACTCTATGGTGTCTAACATAACATAAGAAAAAATTATTATAAAAAGAATGTAAAAAAATCTTTCTAAGCTTTTAACAGACTTCCCCAAGATTTATGTCATGAACAAAGCCTTGGTCTTTAGGACAAATACACATATTCAATATCTTTAAGATCATTAAATTAAAATGGGTGAGGATTTCCAGAACGAACTAAAAGTTGCACTGAGACTGTACAAATAGTACTATGGGACTAAATGAACTGAAAAGATGATTATAGTTTTGTGACTCTTGTTTGAAACATTGCTAGTTCTCTAATGTTTACTCTTCCAGATAAGGAAACTTTCTCTTAAGCTATCTATGACTTACAGGAACGTGATAAAGTATTCATGTGTGAAGAAACTGAAGCATTTAACTTTTCTCTCTACCTAAACCCTCTGAAATTCAAAAGGTCTCAGTAATTAATATTTCTTCCATGGCAATCATCGTCATTTGCATGAGTTCAATAAGAATCCATTCTTGTTAACAGGACACCATTAGAAACATTGGTTATTTTACCAAGGCTTTGACTGGAATGTCGTATTTTATAGAGATGTGCATTGACTCAGATATGACCAAACAGCTTTAAGGAGCTAAGGTTGACTTTATGAAACCTGGAGCCATAAAATCTCGTGGAAATGTTGCCCTGATCCCTTGCTTACAGAGTTCCAGGAACCTCCCTATGTGAGTAAAGACTGTCACTCCCTGGCAGGTGCAGGAACCTCAGGATATATTGAGGACCTTGTGAAGAAGAATTCTCCCAAATCTACAGGTATTACAGGCATGTCTTATGGCAAGTACTTGGCTTGGCTTCTAGCCTGGAGAGGCTACTAGAAATTTAACCTAGAAATTCCTTATAAATTTCCAGCAAAGAAGATCCTAAAAGAGCTATATGATCAATCATTATTCTTGCTGAGCTTAAGTGATTAGGCCAAGTTTGTTAAAACTGGACTTGTTTTTCAAATGAATTAGTCTTGATTTGGCTATCTCTATAAATAATGGCGACTTAAGAGAGAAAAATTATGTTTCAATAACACACTTTTGCAGATGTTAAATCCTAGTTTTGATTACCTGTAAATGTTGTTTCCCGAAGCTAGACTACTTGAAGTTAACTTCAGAGAAATTGCCACAATGGCTCATATATAGACAATCTTCTTGCTTGTTATTCTGTGGGGATATAACAGGACCCCATGGGCATATGGTTATTTAGGATTTATCCCCCAACAGTTGTAGAACCCAGCTATCACTTTGACCAATTCTGTGTGGCTGGAATGACAGAATCACTCCTTTAAAGCCAGAGAATACCCCACTCTATGGGGTTAACTATGGACTTGTGGAGATAATGGATGACCTCACTTTCCTTATGATTGGATTGGATGATGCACTTGGGGATGCCCTTATCTCTTGACAAGTCTTCTCCCACTTGCCAGTAATTCCTTATAATTAGGATGTTGTTAACACTGGACCTCAAGCAAAGAGGACTTCTTGCTGGCTTCATCCCTCATAGTCATATTTACCCTAGAAGCCACCTCTGTTGAGGTACAACTACAAAGACTTTAGCCAAGCATACAACTGCTTTCCTGGTAAAAGGAGCTTCAAAGCTCACTATGGGACAATCCCTGAGTGTAACGACTACACATCAGGTCCAGAGTGTCTTAGAGACCAAAAGCCACCAATAGATGATGGGAAGCCAACTTATCAAATACCAGGCTATGCTTATAGATATGCCTGAAATATACCTAAAACCTGTCAAACTTTAAACCTAGGTACCCTTATGCCTGGACCTGACCATTGTACATCTAAAAAGCATAACTCTTCAGAGGTTATTGATCTTGTGTGTTCTAGTCAATCAGATTTAAAAGATTCCCCTATTAAAGACCTCGATGTGAGACAGGAAACAATCAAAATCTTAGAGGAGAACATAGACAGGAACCTCTATGACATTGGCCAGAAAACCTTTTTCATGACACATCTCCAAAGGCAAGAGAAACAAAAGATAAAATGAACTTGTGGGAATTCATCAAGATAAAAAAGTTTCTGCACAGCCAAGGAAACAGTCAAAAAAACTAAGAGGCAGCCCACGGAATGGGAGAATATATTTGCAAATGATGCTACATAAAAAAGACTGGTATCCAAGATCTGAAAAGAACTTCTCAAACTCAATACGCGAGTCATCATCCAATGATGACATACAAATGGCTAAAACCACACTAAGATACCCTCTGATGCCAGTTAGAATGGCAAAAATTGCAAGGCAAGAAACAACAGTTGCGGGAGAGGATGTGGAGAAAGGGGATCCCTCCTACATTGTTGGTGGGAATGCAAGTTGGTACAGCCACTCTGGAAAACACTGTGGAGGTCCCTTAAAAAGTTAAAAATTGAGCTACCCTATGACCCAGCCATTGCACTACTGGGTATTGACCCCAAAGATACAGATATAGTGAAGAGAAGGGCCATATGCACCCCAATGTTCATAGCAGCATTGTCCACAATAGCTAAATCGTGGAAGGAACCAAGGTGCCCTTCAACGAATGACTGGATTAAGAAGTTGTGGTCCATATATACAATGGAATATTACTCAGCTATCAGAAAGAACGAGTTCTCAACATTTGCTGCAACATGGACGGCACTGGAGGAGATAATGCTAAGTGAAATAAGTCAAGCAGAGAAAGACAATTATCATATGATTTCTCTCATCTTTGGAACATAAGAACTAGGAAGATCGGTAGGGGAAGAAAGGGATAAAGAAAGGGGGTATTCAGAAGGGGGAATGAAGCATGAGAGGCTATGGCCTCTGAGAAACAAACTGAGGTCTTCAGTGGAGAGGGGTTGGGGGAATGGGATAGACTGGTGATGGGTAGTAAGGAGGGCATGCATTGCATGGTGCACTCGGGGTTATATGCAACTAATGAATCATCGAACTTTGCATCAGAAACCAGGGATTTACTGCATGGGGACTAACATAATATAATAAAAAAAATTAAAATAAAAAAAGAGTACAGCTCGAAATCCGGCATTGTGATGCCCCCAGCTTTGTTTTTCCTTTTCAACAGTTCCTTGGAG
>NW_023178686.1:0-58342 GCF_002007445.2 Ailuropoda melanoleuca
TATGATAATTGTCTTTCTCTGCTTGACTTATTTTGCTTAGCATTATCTCCTCCAGTCCCGTCCGTGTTGCACCAAATGTTGAGAAATCATTCTTCTTGATGGCTGACTAATATTCCATTGTAGATATGGACCACATCTTCTTAATCCAGTCATCTGTTGAAGAGCATCTCTGCTCCTTTCAAGATTTACCTATTGGGCACAATGCTGCTATGAACATTGGGTGCATAGGGCCCTTCTCTTCACTACTGTATCTTTGGGGTAAATAACCAGTAGTGCAATTGCTTGATCATAGGGTAGCTCAATTTTTAACTTTTGAAGGGACCTCCACACTGTTTTCCACAGTGGCTGTACCAACTTGCATTCCCACCAACAATGTAGGAGGGATCCCCTTTCTCCACATCCTCTNTGGATCCCCTTTCTCCACATCCTCACCAACATTTGTTGTTTCCTGCCTTGTCCATTTTTGCCATTCTAACTGGCATAAGGTGGTATCTCAATGTGGTTTTGATTTGAATTTCCCTGGTGGCTAATGATTTTGAACATTTTTTCATGTGTCTGTTAACCATTTGTATGTCATCATTAGAAAAGTGTCTGTTCATATCGTCTGCCCATTTTTTGATTTGTTGATTTGTTTCTTGCATATTGAGTTTGACAAGTTCTTTGTAGATCTTGGATACCAGTCTTTTATCTGTAGTGTCATTTGCCAATATCTTTTCCCGTTCCATGGGCTGCCTCTTGGTGTTTTTTTTACTGTTTCTTTGACTGTGCAGAAGCTTTTGATCTTAATGAAGTCCCACAAGTTCATTTTTTTGTTCTGTTTCTCTTGCCTTTGGAGATGTGTCATGAAAAAATTTGCTGTGGCCGATGTCGTAGAGGTTGCTCCCTATGCTCTCCTCTAGGATTCTGACAGATTCCTGTCTCACATTCAGGTCTTTCATCCATTTGTAGTTTATCTTTGTGTATGGTGTTAGAGAGCGGTCAGTTTCATTCTTTTGCATGTAGCTGTCCAACTATGCCAGCACCATTTATTGAAGAGACTGTCTTTTTTCCACTGGATGTTTTTTCCTGCTTTGTCAAAGATTAGTTGCCCAAAGAGCCAGGGGTCCATTTCTGGGTTCTCTCTTCTGTTCCATTGGTCTATGTGTCTGTTTTTGTGACAGTACCGTGCTGTCTTTGTGATCACAGCTTTGTAGTACAGCTTGAAATTCAGCAACATGATGCCACCAGCTTTATTTTTTTCTTTTCAACAATTCCTTGGTGATTTGGGGCCTTTTCTGGTTCCACACAAATTTAAGGGCTGATTGTTCCAGTTCTTCAAAAAATGTCATTAGTATTTTGATTGGGATGTCACTGTAAAGTGTAGATTGCTCTGGGTAGCATAGACATTTTGATAATATTAATTCTTCCAATACATGAGCATGACATATTTTTCCATCTTTTTGTGTCTTCTTCAATGTCTTTCAAGAGTGATTTGTAGTTTCTAGACTATAGATTCTTTACATCTCTGGTTAATTCCAAGATAACGTTTGATTTTTGGTGCTATTGTAAATGGAATGGATTCCCCAATTTCTCTTTCTTCACTCTCATTGTTCGTGTATAGAAATACAACTGATTTCTGAGCATTGATTTTGTATCCCACCACATTCCTGAATTGTTGTATAAGTTCTAGTATTTTGGGGGTGGATTCTTTTGGGTTTTCCATATAGAGTATCATGTCATCTGGGAAGAGAGAGAGTTTGACTTCTTCTTTGCCGATTTGGGTACCTGTGATCCCTTTTTGTCATCTGATTGCTGTTGCAAGGACTTCTAGTACTATGTTGAATAATAATGGAGAGAGTGGGAATCCTTGTCGTGTTCCTGATCTTAAGGGAAAGGCTTTCAGCTTTTCCCCATTGAGAATGATATTTGCTGTAGGCTTTTCATAGATGGTTTTTATGAGATTGAGGAATGTACCCTCTATCCCTACACTCTAAAGGGTTTTAAACAGGAAAGGATGCTGTACTTTGTCGAATGTTTTTTCTGCATCAATTGAGAGGATCATAGGCTTCTTGACTCTTTTCTTGTTGATATGATCTATCACACTGATCGATTTGTGAATGTTGAACCACCCTTGCATCCCAGGGATGAATTCCACTTGGTCATGATGGATAATCCCTTTAGTGTACTGTTAGATCCTATTAGCTAGGATTTTGTTGAAAATTTTGGCATCCATATTCATCAGGGATATTGGTCTGTAATTCTCCATTTTGATGGGGTCTGTGCCTGGTTTGGGGATAAAGGTAATACTAGCCTCATAGAATGAGTTTGGTAGTTTTCCTTCCATTTTTATTTTTTGAAACAGCTTCAGGAGAATAGGTATTATTTCATCTTTGAATGTTTGGTAGAATTCCCCGAGGAATCCATCAGGCCCTGGAGTCTTGTTTTTTTGGGAGGTTTTCGATAACTGCTTCAATCTCTTCATAATTTGTAGCTTTATGCCAATAAATTAAACAACCTGGAAGAAATGGATACCTTCCTGGAAACCTATAAACTACGAAGACTGAAACAGGAAGAAAATGATTTTTTAAACAGGCTGTTATGAACTTCCATCTGAGTCTCAGTGTAGGTCTCATTAATAGTACCAGCCTCCTGTCCCAACAACACACACACACACACACACACACACACACACACACACACACACACCTCAGCCTTCCAGAATTTTCTGGCCTGAAGTTTATTCCAGTTCTAGCAGGATGTACAATGTAAATCTATTATTCTAACCCATTGTAAGTGCCCATTCAGATATAATCCATCTCTTTCTAATGATGGTGGCAGTCTGATCCTTCCTCCCTTTCTCAGTCCTGTCTCTCTCTAGGAAACTGGGTGCTCCCAAGTACTTTTCATGCTTCCTGCCTCTGCCTATCTTCAACTTTGTCTAAGCTCTGTTACTAACCTCTGTTTATCCATTCATCCACCATTTCTACTCAAATCAGTTGATCAAATATTTACTGACAATGAATGTGTGTCAGGCTCCATGCTAGGCACCAAAGTTACAGAGATGACAGTCACTGAATACAAAGAACAGTTTAATGGGTGAAGATAGATGTTTTAGTATCTACTGCTGTTTAACAATCCATCCCAAAACTTATAAAGCAACCATTTTATTATGCTCATGGTTGAGATAGGGCACAGTGGAGATAACTTGTCTCTGTTTCACAATGCCTTGAGAATTGCAAAGACTCTAAGACTGGGAATAATATGACAGGTGGAAGCTATCATTGTGGAGGCATCTTCAACTCAAATATTGGCTGGGATCTCAGCTGTGGCTATACATGGAATCCCAGTGGCAGGAGAGGAAAAAAAGGAACAATTAGCAGATATTCTTCAAAAAGAAGCTGGCCAATAACACTATTTCTCAGTTCTTTTGTGGGAAAAACATTACTTAAGCAATTATTATGCACAATGAGTTTCTACACATGCTTCTTTCCATATGGTATCACAATTTCCCCATTTTTTCTCACTTATTATATCACAGGATGTTTCCAACCATACTTAAAGGTCAGTGTGATGAAACTGAGGCTTAAAGTCCTTCTTTGATCCTTATGCAGAGTTGAACATCAAGAGGGCTTAAAAGTAAATATTTGCTAATAGGTTGATTTATACAGCTGCAAAACAATACTGCATTGACTGTGTAAGTGTGTGTATGTGTATGGCGCTAGTGTGACAGGTTTTTGCCTATATATGTGGTTGAGTGTGGTTCCAGCTACAGTGGATGATTTGAAAAGGTTGATGGATTTGGCTCCAGTGGCCTGAGGTTTTCCAACTATAGATCTATCTTGTCAGGTTTAAAACATCCTTCAGCCATTCATCTAGAGTAAGTATGCAGGTAGTCCTAAAGCTGGAAAGGAAGGGGTACAATGTTTGGAACACCTCTAGTATCCTGGAACTCCAAACCCAAATAGCAGGGTTTCTCCAGCCTACTGCTCCATAGATTACCCCCTCCAGAGGTAGAAAACCATTTGAAGTGATGGAATGAGCCCTGGGTAAGGAGGGATCAGGTCACATGTCAAAAGCCCATATTTTACTAACCACTTTAAATGCATGCTTCCATTTTTATTTGAATTCTAGCCCCTAAAGGGGGACATTTTATTTTGTACTTGAGTAAAACACATATGTAATAAAATGCACTCATTTCAAGTGTACATTTGATGAGTTTTGACAAAAATATATACCAGGATAACTGATACTAAGATCAAACTATAGAACATTTCCAACATGCCCAGAGGCTCCTTTGGTACTTCTTCCATTTAATAACTCCCTAGGGACAACCCTTATTCTGAGCACCATACCTCATATTCTAGCACCATAGATTAGTCTTTCCTATTGTTTATATAACATATAAATATACAATGCCTGAACTTTTTATAAATGTAATCACATAGTATGTACACTTCTGTGTCTGGCTTCTTTCTAAGCATGTTTTTGAAATCATTTTATGTTGTCTCATTGTATTAGTCATGTATTTCTCTGTAACAATATTCCCATACAGTTAGCAGATTAAAATAACACACATCTATTATCTCATAATTCCTATGGGTCAGGAGTCCATGTATGGCTTAATTGGGTCCTCTCCTTCAAGGTCTCATAAAGCTGAAATCAAGATATTGGCTAGGGTTGGCAGTCTCAATTGGGGCTTGATTGGGAAAATATTTACTTCCAAACTCACATGGCTATTGGCAGCATTTAGTTACTTGCAAACTGCTGGACTGAGGGTCTCAGTTTCTTGCAGGCTGTTGGAAACATGTTACAGTGAAGTTATAAACACCCATTTCTATTGAGTGCATCCTCAGGAATAGAATGCCCACATCACAGAGCACACATATTTTTAGATTTAGTAGATATTTATACTTGTTTATTGTCAATCTTCACAATTAATTTGGGGTAGCTATCACTATCCCTATTTTTTTAAAGATTTTATTTATTTATTTGACAGAGAGAGACAGCCAGTGAGAGAGGAAACACAAGCAGGGGGAGTGGGAAAGGAAGAAGCAGGCTCATAGCAGAAGAGCCTGATGTGGGGCTTGACCCCATAATGCCGGGATCACGCCCTGAGCTGAAGGCAGATGCTTAACCGCTGTGCCACCCAGGTGCCCCACTATCCCTATTTTATAGGTAGCTATTGCTATCCTTATTACATAGGTAAGGGCAGAAATTTAGGGAGGGAAGGTGACTTGACCAAGGCACCAAGATAGTAGAAAGCAAGTTACGATTCAAACCCAGGTCTTTCTGGATCCAAGATCCTTCATACCAAGTTTTTCAAATGTCAGCCGTTTGTATACCACCTTCCCAATTTCTGTCATATCTTAAGGAATACCTATCTATGAAATTATTGTTCTGATCTGCAAGTACTTTTTTCCCTTAATACACATAGACATGTATACATAACTGTTAAAATAAAAAAAGCAGTCATCCATGTATCATTAAAATCATCTTGCATACCACAGACCAGTGGTGCTTGTACAATTTGGGAAATACTTGTCCAGCTGCATATTGAAAGTAAGAGTTGTATTCTTGTTCTGGCCCTATGGCCAATTCTCTCTGCATCCTTGGCCAAGTTCTTTCCCCTCTCTTGGCTACAGTTGCTCCATATGTACAATGAGAGACATGGAGTGAACCTTTTGGGAACCCTTCCCTTTTGGGGTCACACATAATGAACAGAATCAGATGGCACATCAGTACATACTGGTGACAGGATAGGGACATTTAAGCCCATCATCTTCCCTTTCTCATGCAATAGCAAAGCCCCTGCATTCTGTCATCCACATATGTGTATACATTTGATCCTTTGGACATGGAGCAGTACATATGTACATGCATACATTGTTCTCTGCTGGGGTAGAGAAGGGGATTATGCATATATGTGGGTGAGTACAGGCATCTCTGTTATACAGGATTCTCTCCCACCATCCACTTTACCGTACCATCTCTCCAGTTCCTCAGCCTGACACATGACTTCAGCCTTCCAGCTATTTATACTCAAAGTGTAGAACTGTTGCTTGTGGTTATTTGTTCTTTCAACACAATCTTCTTGTGAATGCAGCAGCTCAGAGAGCTAAACATGGCCATGGGGTGAGACCTCCTTCTCAATGCAGTGTTGATTGTGTGAAATTGTTACTATTATTTAGGAAAATATCACAAAGGATCATATTTTCAGTAACAGATTCAATGAATTTCAATTAATTGTTGTTATGATAGTCTGCCTCCCCCTGTCAGCAAGAACTCCTAGTCTCTTCTAAGCCATGAGCAGCAGATGCCTTGTTTACACAATAAATTGATTAATTTGATAAATTAATTTAATGGTACTGGAAGAACATTTACACTCTGAACCACTCATGTACCTACTTACCATTTCAAAACACTTCAGGTTCCTTCTTAATCCTGATGGTAGCTTCGCACTTCAAATTAAATTATGAATAAGCCAGCATTGTTGGAGTGCCTACTGGGTGCCCAGATCTGGGTCAGTTTAAGCAATGTGGCAGAAAGGCACAGGAAAGGGACAGGGGGAGAAGAGTCAAATGTAGGTCACTTATTCTAAGCCTTATGCTAAGTAACATTATTTATAAATTTACTCTCCCAGCAATTCTCTGAAGAAGGTATTATTACTATCTTGCTTTTACAAGCAAGGATTCTGAAAGATCACATAAGAGTGGCAAAGGTAGGATTCATCTCCAGGCCCAGCCAACACCAAAAGCTACATTTTTCCTACTACAGTATATGTATTTTTTATTATTTATTTATTTATTATTTATTTATTTATTTATTTATTTATTTATTTATCAGACAAAGAGAGAGCACAAGCAGGGGTAGCAGCAGGCAGAGGGAGAAGCAGACTCTGCCAAGCAAGGAGCCCAATGCAGAACTAGATGCCAGGAGCCTGGGATCATGATCTGAGCTGAAGGCAGACACTTAACTGACTGAGCCACCCAGGCACCCCTTCCTACTATAGTATGCTTTTAAGTACAAGTGTCTCTGCCCTTCAGCTCTTCTCAGTACAATAGGGAAAGGGAGACTCTGAGTGGGAAGGAAAGACCAAAAGCAACAAAGACTAGAAAGAAACAGAGAGACAGAAACAACAACAAATCAAACAATAAAATGGCACTAAAAACATATCTACCAAAAAGTATTCTGAATGTAAATGGACTAAATACATCAACCAAAATACAGAGGTGTCAGAATGGAAAAAAAAAAGACCCATCTATATGTTGCCCATAAGAGACAAATTTTAGGGGTGCCTGGGTGGCTCAGTGTTAAGCGTCTGCCTTAGGCTCAAGGCATGATCCTGGAGTCCTGGGATCAAGCCCCACATTGGGCTCCCTGCTCTGCTGGGAGCCTGCTTCTTCCTCTCCCACTCCCCCTGCTTGTGTTCCCTCTCTCACTGGCTGTCTCTCTCTCTCTCTGTCAAATAAATAAATAAAATCTTTAAAAAACAAAACAAAAAAAGAGACACATTTTAGACCTAAAGACACCTGCAGAATGAAAAGGAGGAGATGGAGAAATGTTTACCATGAAAATGGATGTCAAAAGAAAGCCTGGGTAACAATACTTATATCATACAAACTAGATTTTAAACAAAAGACTGAAACAAGAGATGTAGAAGGGCACTATGTCATAATAAAGGAAACTATACAAGAAGAAGATCTAACAACTGTAAGTATTTATGCCCACAACTTGGGAGCACGCAAATAAATAAAACAATTAATAACAAATGTAAAGGAACTCATTTGTAATACTACGGTAATAGTAGGGAACTTTAAAACCGCACTCACAGCAATGGACAAATCATTTAAACAGAAAATCAACAAGGCAACAATGGGTTTGAATAACACGCTGGACCAGATGGACTTAACACGTATATTCAGAACATTTCATCCTAAAGCAGCAGAGTACACATTTTTTTCAAGTGCATATGGAACACTCTCCAGAATACATCACATACTGGGCCACAAATCAGGCCTCAGAAACAACAAGACAATTGAGATCATACCATACATGTTTTCTGACGACAATGCTATGAAACTTGAAGTCAACCATAAGGAAAAAAAAATGTAAAGACCCCCAATACATGGAGGTTAAAAAATATCCTACTAAAGAATGAATGGGTTAACCAGGAAATTAAAGAAGACATTTAAAAAAATATATGGAAATAAATGAAGATGAAAATAAAATGGCCAAAAACCAGTAGGATGCAGCAAAAGTGGTCATGAGAAGGAAGTATATAGCAATACAGGCCTACCTCAAGAAGCAAGGGAAATCTCAAATAAACAACCAAACCTTATACCTAAAGGAACTAGAAAAAAGATCAGCAGATGAAGCTTAAGCCAGCAGAAAAAGGGAAATAATAAAGATTTGAGCAGAAATAAATGACATAGCAACAAACAAACAAAAACAGAACAGAGCAATGAAACCAGGAGCTGGTTCTTTGACAAAATTAACAAAATTGATACACCTCTAGCCAGACTTATCAAAAAGAAAAAAAGGAAGAACTGAAATAAATAAAATCACAAATGAGAGAGGAGAAATGACAACCAACACCACAGAAATGTAAACAATTATAAATTATATGCCAACAAATTGAAAAATCTGGGAGAAATGGATAAATTCCTAGAAACATGCAAACTACATAAACTGAAACAGGAAGAAACAGAAAACGTGAACAGACTAATAACCAGCAAAGAAATCCAACAATAATCAAAAATCTCCCAACAAACAAAAGTCCAGGGCCAGATGATTTCACAGGGGAATTCTACAAAACATGTAAAGAGTTAATACCTATTCTTTTCAAACTATTTTTAAAAATAGAAATGGAAGGAAAACTTCCAAACTCATTCTATGAGGCCAGAATTCACCTGATTCCAAAACCAGACAAAGACTCCACTAAAAAAAGACAACTACAGGACAATATCCTTAATGAACATGGATGCAAAAATTTGCAATAAAATACTAGTAAACTGAATCCAACTGTACGTTAAAAGAATCATTCACCATGATTAAGTGGGATTTATTCCTAGGCTTCAAGGATGGTTCAGTATTCACAAATCAATCAGTGTGATACACCACATTAAGAAAAGAAAGGATGAAAACTATATGACTCTCTCAATAGATGCAGAAAAAGCATTTTACAAAGCACAACATCCATTCTTGATTAAAACCCTTAGCAAAGTAGGGATAGAAGACACATACCTCAACATAATAATGACCATAAATGAAAAACCTACAGCTAATATCATCTTCAATGGGGAAAAACTGAGAGGTTTCCCTCTAAGGTCAGGAACATGACAGGGATATCCACTCTCAACACTGTTGTTCAACAGAGTACTGAAAGTCTTAGCCTCAGCAATCAGGCAACAAAAGTAAATAAAAGGCATTCAAGTGGGCAAGGAAGAAGGAGAACTTTCGCTATTTGCAGGTGACATGATACTATATACAGAAAAAAAAAAGACTCTGTCAAAAAAATTGCTAGAACTGATAACAAGAATTAAGTAAAGTTGGAGAATACAAAATCAATGTATAGAAATCTGCTACATTTCTATAAACCAATAACAAAGAAACAAAATGATAAATCAAGGAATCTATAGCATTTATAATTGCACCGAAAACCATAAGATACCTAGGAATAAGCTTAACCAAAGAGATAAAAGATCTGTACTCTGAAACCTATAAAACACTAATGAAAGAAATTGAAGAAGACACAAAGAAATGGAAAGACATTCCAAGCTCATGAATTGGAAGAACAAATACTGTTAAAATGTGTATACTGCCAAAAGCAACTTACACATTTAATGTAATCACATCAAAATACCACCAGCGTATTTCACAGAACTAGAATAAAAAATCTTAAAATTTCTATGGGACCACTAAAGAGCCTGAATAGCCAAAGGAATATTGAAAAAAGAAAAACAAAGCTGGAGGTATGACAATTCCAGACTTCAAGTTATATTACAAAGCTGTAGTGATCTATATGCAACTAATGAATCATTGACCACTACATCAAAAACTAATGATGTACTATAGAGTGGCTAACTGAACATAATATAAATAAATAAATAAATAAATAAATAAATAAATAAATAAATAACCAAACAAAGCTGTAGTGATCAAGACAGTATGGTATTAACACAAAAACAGACACAGATCACTGGAAAAGAACAGAAAACCCAGAAATGGACCCACAACTCTATGGTCAATTAATCTTCGACAAAACAGGAAAGAATATCCATTGGAAAAAAAGACAGTCTCTTCAACAAAAGGTGTTAGGAAATCTGGAAAGCAACATTCAAAAGAATGAATCTAGACCATTTTCTTACACCATACACAAAAATAAATTCAAAATGTATGAAAGACCTAAACGTGAGACAGGAAACCATCAAAATCCTAGAGAAGAACACAAGCAGTAACCCCTTTGACATCAGTGGTAGCAACTTCTTACTAGATATGTCTCCTGAGGCAAGGAAAATAAAAGTAAAAATGAACTATTAGGACTTAATGAAGATAAAAAGATTTTGGGTAGCAAAGGAAACAATCAACACAACTAAAAGGCAACCTTCAGAATGGGAGAAGATATTTGCAAAATGACATATCTGATAAAGGGTTAGTATCCAAAATCTGTAAAGAACTTATCAAACTCAACACCCAAAAACCAAATAATCTAATTAAAAAACGAGCAAAAGACATGAATAGATACTTTTCCAAAGAAGATACACAGATGACTAACAGACACATGAAAAGATGCTCAACATCACTCATCATCAGGGAAATTCAAATCAAAACTACAGTGAGGTATCATTTCACACCAGTAAGAATGGCTAAAATTAACAACACAGGAGACAACAGGTGTTGGTGAGGATGTGGAGAAATGGGAACCCTCTTACACTGTTTATTGGAATGCAAGCTTGTGCAGCCACTCTGGAAAACAGTACAGACATTCCTCAAAAAATTACAAAAGGAACTACCCCATGATTCAGGAATTTCACAACTAGGTATTACTCAAGTATACAAAGATACAGATTTGAAGGGATACGTGTACCTGGATGCTACAGAAGCATTACCAATAGCCAAATTATGGAAAAGGTCCAAATATCCATCAACTGATGAATGGATGAAGAAGAGGTGGTTATATATTATATAATATATAACATGTAATATTATTATATTACATAAGAGTATTATGCTAAGTGAAATAGTCAGAGAAAGACAAATATCAAATGATTTCACTAATATGTGGAATTTAAGAAACAAAACAGATGAACATGGGGGGAAGAGGCAAACTAGAAAACAGATTTTTTTTTTAGATTTTATTTATTTACTTGACAGAGAGACAGCCAGGGAGAGAGGGAACACAGCAGGGGAGTGGGAGAGGAAGAAGCAGGCTCCCAGTGGAGGAGCCTGATGTGGGACTTGAGTCCAGAATGCTGGGATCACGCCCTGAGCGGAAGGCAGACGCCTAATGACTGCGCTACCCAGGCGCCCCATAGAAAACAGATTCTTAACTATAAATAACAAATGAGTGTTACTGGAAGGAAGGTGAGCAGGGGATGGGTTAATGGGTGATGGGTATTAAGGAGGACATTTGTTGTGATGAGCACTGGGTGTTGTATGTAAGTGATGAATCATTAATCTTCACCTGAAACTAATATTACACCATATGTTAAGTAACTGGAATTTAAATAAAATATTGAAAAATAAAATAAAATAGAGAAAAGGAAAAAAATTACAAAAGACACAATAAAATACTGAAAAATAAAATAAAATAGAGAAAAGGAAAAAAATTACAAAAGACACATGGTCCTACCAGGTTCTGTTCATATTTCACCTCTTTCAAGAAGCCCTCCTTGCAAGAAACAACAAATGTTGAAGAGGATGTGGAGAAAGGGGAACCCTCTTACACTGTTGGCAGGAATGAAATTAGGTGCAGCCACTTTGGAAAATGTGGAACTTCCTCAAAAAGTTAAAAATATAGCTACCCTATGACCCAACAATTGCACTACTGGGTATTTACCCCAAGGATAGAGATGTAGTTAAAAGAAGGACCATATGCATCCCAGTGTTCACAGCAGCAATGTCCACAATAGCCAAACTGTGGAAGGAGTCAATATGCCCTTCAACAGATGAATGGATAAAGAAGATGTGGTCCATGTATACAATGGAATATTATTCAGCCCTCAGAAAAGATGATTACCCAACATTTGCATTGACATGGATGGAACTGGAGGAGATTATGCTAATTTAAATAAGTCAATCAGAAGAAGACAATTATCAAATGGTTTTACTTATTTGTGGAACATAAGGAATACCAAGGAGGACATTAGAAGAAGGAAGGGGAAAATGAAGGGGGGGGGAACAGAGGGGGAGATGAACCATGAGAGACTATGGATTCTGGGAAATAAATTGAGGGTTTTAGAGGGGAGATGGGTGGGGTGATGGGCTAGCCCTGTGATGGGTATTAAGGAGGCACATATTGCATGCAGCACTGGGTGTTATATGCAAACAATTAATCAACGAAAACTACATCAAAAACTAATGATTTACTGTATGATGACTAACATAATAATAATAATAATAATCCCATTAGAAATAGTATGAAAGGAAATAACTGTATAAAAAGTAAATAAATAAAGTACAATGTGTTTTTTAGATAAGAAAAAGTATGAAGGACATGGCTTTGTTGAAGAGAAAAGTGAGTAATATCATCCTAAAGTAATATTACCAGCTGTTCCAGAATAAGAAAGTGGAACAATATAGGATGAAACCTGAATGGATACTAAAAAATTGGTGGGAGGTTTGTGGAAAAGAATCCTGAGAAAGTAATTTTATTTGTCATCAAGATTGGAATGGATTTATTTTTTAAAGAATGAGCCTTAATATCAAAAGTACACTGGTACAAGGGTGCCTGGATGGCACAGTCGGTTAAGCATCAGACTCTTGGTTTTGCTTCAGGCGGTAATCTCAGGGTCATGAGCATGGGTCCCACGTTGGGCTCCATGCTCAGCTTAAGAGCCTGCTTGAGATTCTCTCTCCCTCTCCCTCTGCCCATATGCTCATGCTCTCACTTTCTCTCTAAAAAAAGAAATAAATATTTTTTAAAAAGTACAATGGTGTTTCATTTGTCTCTTTTTTTCTTTGTTCATTTGTTTTGTTTCTTAAATTCTACATGAGTGAAAAATAAAATAAAGTTCCAAAAAAGGACAATGGTACAAAATTGTAATTTCTTTTTTTCTTCCTTAAAAGAAAAAGTTTTCATGGACTGTCTTTTCTTAAGTGATTATGAAAGGATTGGGGGTAATTTGTCTGGAAAGCAAAGAAATGTTTTTGCCTTATCAAAATAATTTCCTGTACTTTATGTTGTCTTTATCAGGCCTTTGATTGCAGGCATATCTCAAAGATACTGTGGGTTTAGTTCCAGACCACCACAATAAAGCAAATATTGCAATGAAGCAAGTCAAATGATTGTTTTGGTTTTCCAGTGCACATAGAAGTATGTTTACACTATGCTGCAGTCTATTAAGTGTGAAATAACATTATGACTAAAAAATGTACATATCTTGATTAAAAAATACTTCATTGCTAAAAAATGGTATCCAATATTTGATATTTCAGTGAGTCATAATCTTTCTCTGGTGGAGGGTCTTTCCTTGATGTTGATGACCACTGACTGATCAGAGTGGCGGTTGCTGAAGTTTGGGTTGGCTGTGGCAATTTCTTAAAATAAGATGACAATGAAGGTTGCCAGACCAATAGACTTTTTAAAAATTTTTTATAGTAAAATTTTTTATTATATTATGTTAGTCACCATCCCTGGTTTTTGATGTAAAGTTCCATGATTCATTACTTATATATAACACCCAGGGCACCACGTCATATGTGCCCTCCTTAATACCCATCACCAGAATATCCCATTCACCCACCCCCCTCCCCTCTGAAGCCCTCAGTTTGTTTCTCAGACTCCACAGTCTTTCATGGTTCATCCCCCCTTCTGTTTACCCCCCTTCTTCTTCCCTTTCTTCTCCTACCGATCTTCCTACTTCTTAGGTTCCATAAATGAGCGAAACCATATAATAATTGTCTTTCTCTGCTTAACTTATTTCACTTAACATTATCTTCTCCAGCCCTGTCCATGTTGCAGCAAAAGTTGAGAAATCCTTCTTTTGGATGGCTGACTAATACTCCATTGTATATATGGACCACATCATCTTAATCCAGTCATCTGTTGAAGGGCATCTTGGCTCCTCCACGATTTACCTATTGGGCACAATGCTGCTAAGAACATGGGGGTGCATATGGCCCTTCTCTTCACTACGTCTCTTCACTGGGTAAATACCCAGTAGTGTAATTGCTGGATCATAGGGAAGCTCAATTTTTAACATTTGAAGGGACCTCTACACTGTTTTCCAAAGTGGCTGTACCAACTTGCATACCCACCAACAATGTAGGCGGGTCCCCTTTCTCCACATCCTCTCCAACATTTGTTGTTTCCTGCCTTGTCCATTTTTGCCA
This sequence comes from Ailuropoda melanoleuca, assembly GCF_002007445.2. Lineage (NCBI taxonomy): Eukaryota > Metazoa > Chordata > Mammalia > Carnivora > Ursidae > Ailuropoda > Ailuropoda melanoleuca. Next base: position 14,533 of record NW_023178686.1, read on the forward strand.
TTCTAACGGGCATAAGGTGGTATCTCAATGTGGTTTTGATTTGAATTTCCCTGGTGGCTAATGATATTGAACATTTTTTCATGTGTCTGTTAGTCATTTGTATGTCTTCATTGGAAAAGTGTCTGTTCATATCTTCTGCCCATTTTTTGATTTGTTTATTTGTTTCTAGTGTATTGAGTTTGAGAAGTTCTTTGTAGACCTTGGATTCCAGTCTTTTATCTGTAGTGTCATTTGCCAATATCTTCTCCCATTCCGTGGGCTGCCTCTTAGTTTCTTTGACTGTTTCCTTGGCTGTGCAGAAGCTTTTGGTCTTGATGAAGTCCCACAAGTTCATTTTCTCCTTTTTTTCTCTTGCCTTTGGAGATGTGTCATGAAAAATGTTGCTGTGGCCGATGTCGTAGAGGTTGCTGCCTATGCTTTCCTCCAGGATTTTGATGGATTCCTGTCTCACATTGAGGTCTTTCATCCATTTGGAGTTTGTCTTTGTGTATGCTGTGAGAGAGTGGTCAAGTTTCATTCTTCTGCATGTAGCTGTCCAATTTTCCCAGCACCATTTATTGAAGAGACTGTCATTTTTCCACTGGATTTTTTTCCTGCTTTGTCAATTATTGGTTTCCCAAAGAGCCAAGGGTCCATTTCTGGGTTCTCTATTCTGTTCCATTGGTCTATGTATCTGTTTTTGTGACAGTACCATATGATCCTCTCAATAGATTCAGAGAAAGCATTTGACAAAATACACCATCCTTTCCTGATTAAAACCCTTCAGAGTGTAGGGATAGAGGGTACATTCCTCAATTTCATAAAAACCAACTATGAAAAGCCTACAGCAAATATCATTCTCAATGGGGAAAAGCTGAAAGTCTTTCCCTTAAGATCAGGAAACAACAAGGATGCCCACTCTCTACATTATTATTCAACATAGTAGTATAAGTCTTTGCAACAGCAATCAGACAACAAAAAGAGATAAAAGTTATCCAAATCAGCAAAGAAGAAGTCAAACTCTGTCTCTTCGCAGATGACATGATACTCTATATGGAAAACCCAAAAGACTCCACACCCAAATTACTGGAAGTTATAGAGCAATTCACTAGTGTGGCGGGATATGAAATCAATGCTCAGAAATCAGTTGCATTTCTATACACGAACAATGAGACTGAAGAAAGAGAAATTAGGAAATCTATTCCATTTACAATAGCACCAAAATTCATACATCATTTTGGAATTAACTTAAGCAAAGACATAAAGATCTATATTCTAGAAACTACAAATCTCTCTTGAAAGACATTGAGGAAGACACAAAAAGATGGAAAAATATGTCATGCTCATGGATCGGAAGAATTAATATAGTCAAAATGTCTGTGTTACCCAGAGCAATCTACACTTTACAGTGACATCCCGATCAAAATACCAATGACATTTTTCAAAGTACTGGAACAATCAGCCCTTAAATTTGTGTGGAACCAGAAAAGGCCCCGAATCGCCAACGAATTGTTGAAAAAGAAAAACAAAGCTGGTGGCATCACATTGCCGGATTTCACGCTGTACTACAGACCAATTGACTTTTCCTTTCAAAAAGTAATTTCTCTACAGAATGTGATGTTATTTGACAGTATTTTACATATAGTAGAACTTCTTTCAAAATTGGAGTTAATGCTCTTCAACTCTGCCACTGCTTTATCAACTAAATTTATGTAGTATTCTAAATTTTTCATTGTCATTTGAACAATCATCACAGTATTTTCACCAGGAGTAGATTCCATTTCAAGGAATCACTTTTCTGCTCATCCATAAGAAGCAACTCTTCATTTCTGAAAGGTTTATCATGAAATCGCCACAATTCAGTCACATCTTCAGGCTCCACTTCTAATTCTGGTTCTCTATTTCCACCGTATCTCAGTTATTTTCTCCACTGAAGTCTGGAATCCCTCCAACTCATTCACAAGGGTTGAAATCAACTTTTTTCAAGTTGTTATGTTGATATTTGGACCTCTCTCCATGAATCACAAATGTTTTTAATGGCACTTTGAATGGTGAATCATTTCCAGAAGGTTTTCAACTTACTTTGCCCAGATCCATCAGAGAATCACAATCTATGAAAGCTTTAGGCTTACATAATGTATTAAATAATAAGATTTGAAAGTCAAAATTACTCCTTGATCCTTGGGTTGCATAATGTACAGTGTATTAGCAGGCATGAAAACATTAATTTCATTGCACATTTCCATAAGAACTCTTGGGTGATGAGGTGCATTGTCATAAGCAGTAATATTTTGAAAGGAATATTTTCTCATGAGAAGTAGTTCCCGATAGTGAGCTTAAAATATTCAGTAAAAATGTTGTACACAGATGTGCTGTCATCCAGGCTTTGTTTTTTCATTTATAGATCACAAGCAGAGTAGATTTAACATAATGCTTAAAAGCCATAGGATTTTAAAAATGCTACTTGAGCATTGGCTTCAGCTTAAAGTCACAAGCTACATTAATCCCTAACAAGAGAGTCAGCCTGTCCTTTGAAGCTTTGAAACTAGGCATTGACTTTTCCTATCTTGCTATGAAAGTCCTAGTTGGCATCTTCTTCCAATAGAAGGCTATTTCATCTACAATAAAAATCTGTTGTTTAGTGTAGCCATCTTCATTAAATACCTTAGCAAGATCTTCTGGATAACTTGTTTCACTTCTACATCAGCACTTGCTGCTTAACCTGGTACTGTTAGATTATGGAGATGGCTTCTTTCCTCAATCCTCATGAACCAACCTTTGCTAACTTCAAACATTTTTCTATAGCTTCCTCACTTCTCAGCATTCACAGAATTAAAGAGAGTTGGGGCTTTGCTCTAGATTAAGCAAAATATTGTGGCTGGTTTGATCTTTTACTCAGACCACTAAAACTTTCTCCTTATCAGCAATAAGTGTACTTAATTTTTTCATCATCTGTGTGTTCACTAGAATAACATTTTTTGTTTCCTTCAAGAACTTTTCCTTTGCATTCACAATTTGGCTAATGATTTGGCATGAAACCTAGCTTTTGGACTGTCTTGGCTCTCAACATGCCTTCCTCACAAAGTTTAATAATTTTTAGCTTTTGATTTAGAGTGAGAAACATATGACTCTTTTTTTTTTCACTCAAACACTTAGAGACCATTGTAGGGTTATTAATTGTTTTTTTCCAATATTTTGTCTCAGGGAATAGGGAAGCCTGAGAAGAGGGAGAAAAATGGGGCAATGGCTGGTCACTGGAGACATCAGAACATACTTTTTTTGATTAAATTCATCATCTTATATGGGTGCAGTTCATGGTGCCACAAAACAATTACAGTAGTAACATCCAAAATCACTGACACAGATCACTGTGACAAATATACTAATAATAAAAAAGTTTCAAATATTGTGATAATTACCAAAATGTGACACAGGGACACAAAGTGAACAAATGCTCTTGGAAAAATGACACTCACAAACTTACTTAACACAGGTTTGCCACAAACCTTCAATTTGTTAAAAAAAAAAACCACAAAAAAACCCACAAAAAACCCCCACAATATCTGTGAAGTACATTAAGCAAAGTGCAATAAAGCAAAAAATGCCTGTAATGAAGATTAGGACCAATGAGAGAATAGAAAAAAAGTACAATAGACAGTCAATGCCTAAGTCAGACTGACTAGGAGAAAAAGAGAAAATACAAATTACTAAAACCAGAAAAATGAAGAGACATTACTACCAACCTTACAAAAATGAAAAGTAGTATAAGGGAATACTATGGAGAAAGAGGCAAGATGGCAGAAGAGTACGGGACGTCATTTCATCCAGTCCCTTGAATTAAGCTAGAATACTATCAAGTCATTCTAAATACCCATGAATTCAACCTGACGTGTAAGAAAAGAATAGCTGGAATTCTACAAATAGAAAAGCAACCACTTCCCTAATTTCTCTTTCTTCAGTCTCGTTATTCGTGTATAGAAATGCAACTGATTTCTGGGCATTGATTTTGTATCCTGCCACATTACTGAATTGTTCTATAACTTCTAATAGTTTGGGAGTGGATTCCTTTGGGTTTTCCATATAGTATCATGTCATCTGCAAAGAGAGACAGTTTGACTTCTTCTTTGCCGATTTGGATACCTTTGATCCCTTTTTGTCTTCTGATTGCTGTTGCAAGGACTTCTAGTACTATGTTGAATAATAGTGGCGAGAGTGGGCATCCTTGTCGTGTTCCTGATCTTAAGGGCAAAGGTTCCAGCTTTTCCCCATTGAGAATAATGCTTGCAGTAGGCTTTTCATAGACGGCTTTTATGAGATTGAGAAATGTACCCTCTATTCCTACACTCTGAAGGGTTTTAATCAGGAAAGGATGCTGTATTTTGTCAAATGCTTTTTCTGCATCAATTGAGAGGATCATATGGTTCTTGAGTCTTTTCTTGTTGATATGATGTATCACATTGATTGATTTGCGAGTGTTGAACCATGCTTGCATCCCAGGTATGAATCCCACTTGGTCATGATGGATAATCCTTTTAATGTACTGTTGGATTCTATTAGCAAGGATCTTGTTGAGGATTTTGGCATCCATATTCATTAGAGAAATCGGTCTGTAATTCTCCTTTTTGAGGGGGTCTTTGCCTGGTTTGGGGATCAAGGTAATATTAGNTTCTGTTTTTGCTGGGGTATTTGCCTGATTTTGGTGCCAAGGTAATATTGGCCTCATAGAATGAGTTTGGTAGCTTTCCTTCTGTTTCTATTTTTTGAAATAGCTTTAGGAGAATAGGTATTATTTCTTCTTTGAATGTTTGGTAGAATTCCCCAGGAAAACCGTCTGGGCCTGGAGTTTTATTATTTGGAAGGTTGTTTATCACTGACTCAATTTCTTCATAGTTAATTGGCCTATTTAAGAAATCTATTTCTTCCTGTTTCAGTCTTGGTAGTTTATAGGTTTCCAGGAAGGCCTCCATCTCTTCCAGATTGTTTAGTTTTTTGGCATATAGCTGTTGATAAAAGTTTCTAATAATCCTTGCAATTTCAATGGTGCTGGTCGTGACCTCTCCCTTTTCAGTCATAATTTTAATAATCTCAGTCCTTTCTCTTTGTTTTTGGACAAGTTTTGCCAGTGGTCTATCAATTTTATGGATTCTCTCAAAGAACCAGCTTCTAGTCCTGTTGATCTGCTCTACTGTGGTTCTGGTCTCTAATTCATTGATTTCTGCTCTAATCTTGGTCAACTCCTTCCTTGTCAGTGGGTTAGGCCTGTCCCTCTGTTGCTGTTCCAGTTTCTTGAGGTGAGAATATAGAAACTGCATTTTAGATTTTTCTATTCTTTTGAGTGAGGCTTGGATGGCTATGTATTTCCCCCTTAGGACTGCCTTTGCAGTATCCCATAGGTTTTGGACCGTTGTGTATTCATTCTCGTTGGTCTCCATAAATTGTTTAATTTGTTTTTTGATTTCCTGGTTTATCGAGTCATTCTTGAGCAGGATGGTTCTTAGCCTCCAAGTGTTTGAGTTTCTTCCAGGTTTTTCCTTGTGGTTGAGTTCCAATTTCAGAGCGTTGTGGTCTGAGAATATGCAGGGGATAATTTCAATCTTTTGGTATTGGCTGAGACCTGTTTTGTGTCCCAGAGCATGATCTATTCTTGAGAATGTTCCATGGGCATTTGAATAGAATGAGTATTCTTTGGTTCTGGGGTGTAGTGTTCTATATATATCTATGAGGTCCAACTCGTCGAGTATGGCATTCAAAGCCTTTGATTCTTTGCTTAGTTTTTGCCAGGGTGTTCTGTCTATTTCTGATAGTGGGGTGTTGAGGTCCCCTACTATTACTGTGTTCTTATCTATATGTCTCTTTATTTTGGTTAAGAGTTGGCTTGTGTATCTTGCTGCTCCCCTGTTGGGGGCATATATATTAATAATTGTCATATCCACTTGTTGAATACTTCCTTTAAGAATAATATAGTGCCCTTCTGTATCTCTCTCTATGGCCTCTAGTTTAAAATCCAGTCTATCTGATATGAGAATTGCTACTCCAGCTTTCTTTTGAGGTCCATTTGCGTGGAAGATGGTACTCCATCCCCTTACTCTAAGTCTGAATGCATCTTTGGGTTCAAAATGAGTCTCTTGTAGACAGCAAATGGATGGGTCATGTCTTTTTATCCAATCTGCAACCCTGTGGCGTTTTATGGGAGAGTTTAAGCCATTTAGATTGATAGAGATTATTGACAGATATGATTTTAATGATGCCATTTCTCTTTAAAGTCTTTGTATCGGTTGTGACTTGCTGCTCTGTATCACTCTTGGGGCCTTTTTACCTTTATAGAGCCCCCCTTAATATCTCCTGTAGGGCTGGTTTCGTGGTTACGAAATTGGTTAATGATTGGCGATTTTGGAACGTCTTTATTTCTCCATCAATTCTGAATGACAGCTTTGCTGGATAAAGGATCCTTGGCTGCATGTTTTTCTCTGAAAGAGCTTTAAAAATGCCCCCCCAAGCCTTTCTCTCATTCCAGGTCTCTGTAGACAGGTCTGACGTAATCCTGATACCTTTGCCTTGGTACGTGAGAAATTTCTTTGCCCTGGCCGCTTTCAATACTGTATCCTTGGATCTAATATTTGCGAATTGCACTATGACATGCCGTGGCGTAGGTTTGTCCTGGTTGAGCTTGGATGGGGTCCTCTCTGCCTCTTGGACACGAATGCTTGTTTCCCTTGCTAGATTAGGGAAGTTTTCAGCTACAATTTGTTCAAATATCTCTTCTAGACCTCTGTTTTTCTCCACCCCTTCAGGGATGCCGATGATTCTGACATTGGATCGTTTCATAGAGTCAGTAATCTCCCGTAATCTACATTCGTGGGCGTGGATTTTTTTAAGACCAGCTTCTATTTTCGTTTTTTCTTCTACTAACCCATCCTCCAATTCGCTAACGCGTTCCTCTGCCTCGGTGACCCTGGCCGTCAGAGCCTCTAGTTTTGACTGNTATTTGCAAAGGACACCACAGATAAAGGACTGGTATCCAAGATCTACAAAGAACTTCTCAAACTCAATACACGAGAAACAAATAAACAAATCATAAAATGGGCAGAAGATATGAACAGACACTTTTCCAATGAAGACATACAAATGGCTAACAGACACATGAAAAAATGTTCAAAATCATTAGCCATCAGGGAAATTCAAATCAAAACCACACTGAGATACCACCTTACGCCAGTTAGAATGGCAAAGATAGACAAGGCAAGAAACAACAATTGTTGGAGAGGATGTGGAGAAAGGGGATCCCTCCTACATTGTTGGTGGGAATGCAAGTTGGTACAGCCACTCTGGAAAACAGTGTGGAGGTCCCTTAAAAAGTTAAAAATTGAACTACCCTATGACCCAGCCATTGCACTACTGGGTGTTTACCCCAAAGATACAGACGTAGTAAAGAGAAGGGCCATATGCACCCCAATGTTCATAGCTGCATTGTCCACAATAGCCAAATCATGGAAGGAGCCGAGATGCCCTTCAACAGATGACTGGATTAAGAAGCTGTGGTCCATATATACAATGGAATATTACTCAGCTATCAGAAAGAACGAATTCTCAACATTTGCTGCAACATGGACGGCACTGGAGGAGATAATGCTAAGTGAAATAAGTCAAGCAGAGAAAGACAATTATCATATGATTTCTCTCATCTATGGAACATAAGAACTAGGATGATCGGTAGGGGAAGAAAGGGATAAAGAAAGGGGGTGGTAATCAGAAGGGGGAGTGAAGCATGAGAGACTATGGACTATGAGAAACAAACTGAAGACTTCAGAGGGGAGGGGGTGGGGGAATGGGATAGACTGGGTGATGGGTAGTAAGGAGGGCACGTATTGCATGGTGCACTGGGTGTTATACGCAACTAATGAAGCATCAAACTTTACATCGGAATCTGGGGATGTACTGTATGGTGATTAACATAATATAATAAAAAAAAGAAAAGAAAAGCAACCACTTTTTGCAAGGTAGGAGGTGCAGAGAAGTGATTTTAAGGGGATACATCAAAAGATAAATGCGAGAGAAGGGAGCTCTGAAAACCAGCTACCAGAAAGTGTTATAGCTCTGGAGCACAAAAGGGGAACTTGCAGAAGCCTGCTCCAATGACAGATGTCCTTGCATGAAAGGTGCTCAGGTGGTGAAGTGAGGCAGAATCCTAGGTGTGACAGGGTGTTCTCAGGATCCCCAGGGTCTCAGAAAGAACAGGGACACCTGAACTGGCAGAATTCCCAAACATTGGAGTGGGGAAACCAGCTACTGTCTGTGAGCCCAGGAGTGGGCTTTCAGCATGGTTTGCCATAAACCAAAAACCACGGGATGATCAGCATCATCGGGTGACTACTCTCTGGGTGAGGGTCCTGTAAGGGGCAAAAATACAGGGACCCACTTCCCACCCCCGGGAGGATCAGCACTGGTGCAAACAACAGGATTCTGCAGAGTTTGGCAAACCCAAGAGTAAAAACTGCTTTTCCCCGAGGGTTTACTGAAGAGAGGGGGCAGCAATATTTCAGCTCTGGAGCTGGAGATCTGGGGGAGGCCATTTTTATTTGCATCCTCTAAAGAGGTATAAAAGCCTTCAATGAACAAAAGCCACATAAAACAACACTAAGCAACTTAAAATGAGCCCAGCCCCTTGGCAAAAGGTGGAACAACTCCTAGGCAAAGACACCTGAAATTCAGTGCAACAATCCCCACCCCAGAAGACCAGCTAGAACATCAGGGTACTACTAAGTTTACCAAACACACAGAATTGCAAAATTCCAGTGCTAAGGGAAAATAGTATAGAGAATTTAAGGTTTTTTCCTCATAATTCTTTAATCTTAGAATTTTAAATTTTTGTTTTCTTTTTTCCTTTTTTCCCTCTTCAATTGGTTTCTTATTTTATCAACATTCTACTTTTAAGCATTTTTTTAACTTTCATTTTTACATTTTATAGATATATTTTTCATTTTTGGCTTCCTTTCACTATATTCAACCTTATTTTTGTATATATATATACACATATATATACACATATATATATATACATATATATACACATACATATACATGCATATATATGTATATATATGTTTTCTTTTCTTTACAATTTCAAGATTTAGTGTCTTCTAATGAACAGACCAAAATACACCCAGGACCAAGTGGATCACCCTGTTTTCTCCACCTGGGAGATTATATTTTCTATATTTTCCTTTTTTTTTCTTTGTCTTTACTTTTCTCGCTTCTGAACTGTTCAGATTTGTCTAGTGTGTATTTATTTTGCATCATGGTTGACATTTTTATTTTTTTATTTTATTCTCTGATTCATCCATTCTTCTCACAACAAAGGAAAGAACCAGAGGTAATACTCTCTGCCACAGATCTAACTGATATCGATATAAGTAAAATATCAGAGCTGAAATTCAGGATAATTATGGTAAATTTACTAGCTGAGATTTAAAAAAAAGCACAAAAGATACTAGGGAATCTCTTCATGGAGAAATAAAATCTAATCAGGACAAAATTAAAAATGCTTTAACTGAGATGCAGTCTAAATTAGAGGCTCTAACAGTCAGAGTAAATGAAGCAGAAGAGTCAGTAACATAGAAGACAAGATGGTGAAAGGAAAGAAGTTGAGTAAAAGAGCAAAATGACTAGTGGACCATGAGGGGAGGCTCTGAAAAATCAGTAATACCATAAAGTGAAACAACATTAGAATTATTGAGCTCTGAGAGGAAGAAGAAAGACACAGAGGGACAGAAGATATATTTGAGCAAATCATAACTGAGAACTTCCCTAATCTGGGGAAGGAAACAGGTACTCAAGTCCAAGAAGTAGTGAGAACCCCCCTCAAAATCCAATAAAATGGATCAATATCCTTACATATAATAGGGAAGCTTGGAAATTGCAAAGATAAAGAGAAAATCCTGAAAAAAAGCTCGAGGCAAGTGCTCTTTAGCCTACAATGCTAGAAACATTATAGTGGCAGCAGACCTACCCACAGAGTCCTGGCAGGCCAGAAAGGGCTGGTATGATATATTCAGGATACCAAATGAGCAAAACATGCAGCCAAGAATATTTTATCAAGCAAGATTGTCATTCAGAATGGAAGAAGAGATAAAGAGCTTCCAAGACAAACAGAAACTAAAAGAATTTTTGACCACTAAAACAGCGCTATAAGAAATATTGAAGGGGATCCTCTAAGCAAAGAGAGAGCCCAAAAGTAACATAGACCAGAAAAAAAAAAAAGAGGCAATCCACAGAAACAGGGACTTTTCAGGTAATAAAATGGCACTAAATTCATATATTCCAATACTTACTCTGAATGTAAATGGGCTAAATGCTCCAATCGAAAGACATAGGGTATCAGATTAGACAAAAAAAGCAAGACCTATCCATTTGCTGTCTACAAGAGACTCAATTTGAACTACAGACACCTCCAGATTGAAAGTGAGGGGGTGGAGAACAATTTATCATGTTAGTAGACCTCAAAAGAAAGCTGGGATAGCAATCCTCATATCAGAAAAATTAGATTTTAAACCAAAGACTGTAGTAAGGGAAGAAGAAGGACATTATATCATACATAAAGGGTCTATCCAACAAGAAGATCTAGCAATTATAAATATTTATGCTCCTAATGTGGGAGCAGCCAAATATATAAACCAATCAATAACAAAATTAAAAAAACACACTGATAATAATATAATAGTAGTAGGGGACTTCTACACCCCACTCAAAGCAATGGAGAGCTCATCTAAGCAGAACAGCAAGGACAGAAGGGCTATGAATGACACACTGGACCAGATGATCTTCACAGATGTATACAGAGCATTCCATGATAAATCAACAGAATACACATTCTCTTTGAGTGCACATGGAAAATTCTCCAGAATAGAAGACATACTGGGTCACAAATCAGGTGTCAATTGGTACCAAAGGATTGGGATTATTCCCTGCAGATTCTCAGACCACAGTGCTTTGAAAATTGAACTCAATCACAAGAAGAAACTTGGAAGGAATTCAAACACTTGGAAGTCAAAGAGCATCCTAATAAAGAATGAATAGGCCAACCAAGAAACTAAAGAAGAATTAAGAAAAAATCATGGAAACAAATGAAAATGAAAACACAACTGTTTAAAACCTTCAGGATACAGCAAATGTGGTCCTAAGCGGGAAGTACATAGCAATACAAGCCTTTATGAAAAAATTAAAGTCTCAAATACACAAGCTAACATTACACCTAAAGGAGCTGGATAAAGAACAGCAAATAAAGCCTAAACCCAGCAGAAGAATAGAAATAATAAAGAATGGAGCAGAAATCATTAAAATAGAAACCAGAAAAACAGTAGAACAGATCAACAGAAATAGAAGCTGGTTCATTGAAGAATGAAGGGAGCGGGGGTAAACAGAAGGGGGAATGAACCACGAGAGACTATGGACTCTGGGAAACAAACTGAGGGTTTCAGAGGGGAGGGGGCAGGGGTATGAGCTAATCTGGTGATGGGTATTAAGGAGGGCACGTATTGCATGGAGCACTGGGTGTTATACGCAAACAATGGATCATGGAACACTACATCGAAAACTATGTACTGTATGGTGAATAACATAACATAAAAATAAATTTAAAAATTAGCTAATATATGTAAAAAAAAGAATTAACAAAATTGAAAAATCTCTAGCCAGATTAATGAAAAAGAAAAGAGAATGGACCCAAATTAATAAAAGCATGAATGAAAGAGGAAAGATCATGACCAGCACAGAAATACAGACAATTTTAAGAACAATTTATGATCAACTATATACCAAAATTTTAAACTATCTGGAAGAAATGGTTGCATGCCTGGAAACTTATAAACTACCAAAACTGAAACAGGAAGAAATAGAAAACCCAAACAGACCCAGAACCAGCAAGGAAATTGAAGCAGTCAACAAAAATCTCCCAACAAAGAAGAGTCCAAGGCTGGATGGCTTGCCAGGGAAATCTACCAAATATTTAAAGAAGAATTAATACCTATTCTTCTGAAGCTGTTTCAAAAAATAGAAAGGGAAGGAAAACTTCCAAACTCATATTATGATGTCAGCATTACCTTGATCCCAAAGCCAGGCAAAGACCCCAACAAAAAGGAGAATTGCAGACCTATATCCCTGATGAGAATGAAAGCCAAAATTCTCAACAAGACAGAAGCCAATAAGACCCAACAGTCCATTAAAAGGATTATTCACCATGACCAAGTGGGATTTATTCCTGGGCTGCAAGGGTGGTTCAACATTCACAAATCAATCAACGTGATACATCACATTAATAAAAGAAAGGGCAAGAACCATATGATCCTCTCCATTGTTGTGGAAAAGGCATTTCACAAAATATAGCATCCTTTCTTGATTAAAACTCTCCACAGTGTAAGAATACAGGGAGTATACCTCAATATCATAAAAGCCATCTACAAAATCCCCGCAGCAAATATCATTCTCAATGGGAAAAAATGGAGATTTTCCTATGAGGTCAGGAACACGACAAAGATGCCAAATCTCACCACTGTTGTTCAACATAGTACTAGAAGTCCTAGTCGCAGCAATCAGGCAAGGAAAAGAAATAAAAGGCTTTAAAATTGGCAAAGAATAAGTCAAACTCTGACTCCTTGCAGAACATGATACTTTATGTGGAAAATCCAAAAGACTCCACCCCCAAATTGCTAGAACTCATACAGCAATTCAGCAATGTTTCAGGATACTAAATCAATGCAAAGAAAACTGTTGCATTTCTATACACCAACAATGTGACTGAAGAAAGAGAAATTAAGGCATCGATCCCATTTACAATTACACCAAAAACCATAAGATATCAAGGAATAAACCTAAAAAAACAGGTAAAGACTCAGAGGGGAGGGAGGTGGGGGAATGGGATAGGCTGGTGATGGGTAGTAAGGAGGGCACGTAATACATGGCGCACTGGGTGTTATACGCAACTAATGATTCATGGAACTTTACATCAAAAACTAGGGATGTACTGTATAGTGTCTAACATAATATAATAAAAATATTATAATAAAAAATAAAATAAATAAAATATAATGTTTAATGAATATAAAAAAAACTAAAAGAAAATGATTCCATTTACAGTAGCATAAAAAACACTAAGAACACTTATTCCTAAGAGCACTTAGGAATAAAGTTAACCAACCAACAAGTGCAAGGCATTTACACTGAAACTATAAAACATTCCTGAAAGAAATTAAAGAAGTCCTAAGTAAATGGAAGACATCCTGTGTTCATAAGACAAAGTCAAAAGACTTTGTATTGTTAAGATGGCAATATTGGCCAAAGCGATCTACAAATTTAGTTCAACTGCTGTCAAAAATCTCAATGATATTTTGCACAAATGGAAAAGCTAATTCTCAAAGGGATCATATGGTAACATCACCAAAATGGTGACTCAAAAGTCTCCTAAATTTCCCCCTTCCCATGGATGCATCAAATATACAGTTACACACAGATCAATTCCCTCAAGATAAATCCAAAAACTAGTTTAGTGACTCAAGCACATTAGATGACTTAGAAAATACCCACATGCAAGTTGGTACAGCCACTCTGGTAAACAGTGTGGAAGTCCCTTAAAAAGTTAAAAATTGAGCTACCCTATGACCCAGCCATTGCACTACTGGGTGTTTACCCCAAAGATAAAGACATAGTGAAGAGGAGGGCCATATGCACCCCAATGTTCATAGCAGCTTTGTCCACAATAGCTAAATCGTGGATGGAACCGAGATGCCCTTCAACAGATGACTGGATTAAGAAGATGTGGTCCATATATACAACAGAATATTACTCAGCTATCAGAAAAAACGAGTTCTCAACATTTGCTGCAACATGGATAGCACTGGAGGAGATAATACTAAGTGAAATAAGTCAAGTAGAGAAAGACAATTATCATATGATTTCTCTCATCTATGGAACATAAGAACTTGGAAGATCGGTAGGAGAAAAAAGGGATAAAGAAAGGGGGGTAATCAGAAGGGGGAAAGAAGCATGAGAGACTATGGACTATGAGAAACAAACTGAGGGCCTCAGAGGGGAGGGCGGTGGAGGATTGGGATAGACCGGTGATGGGTAGTAAGGAGGGCACGTATTGCATGGTGCACTGGGTGTTATACGCAACTAATGAATCATCGAACTTTACATCAAAAACCAGGGATGTACTGTATGATGACTAACATAATATAATAAAAAAACATTAAAAAAAAAGAAAATACCCACATCAAAACAGGTAAGAATGGCTGAGACACATTCTTCCCATAAACTCCACCCCCAGCACAGCCTCTCACAATTATCAGTGCCCCCCCCAAACTCCCAGCTTATCCCTGAGGAGAGAAAGGTTTGTGCCACATTTCTCACAACCTACTTTTAAGGCTGCCAACTGAGGGATGAGCCCTCAGGTCACATGGCTCTGAGAGCCAATGGGGATAGCATTGACAAGTCCCACAGGTCTATACAGACCAAAAAAAAAAAAAAAAACAGTTGTTAAATTGGTACACAGGTATTTGCTGCAGCTACCCCTGAAGTTCAGTACAGAGGCAGCAGATAAAAATGCCCATCCTCCAGTTTTTCCCTGGAAGGACTTTGATGGCATACTTTCCTAGCTGTTCCCTTGCTGTCTGATTTCTAAATAGCCCACACCTAACTACTGACTGGGACCTTCTCCGGAGCTAGAAAAGCCAACAAGAACTTTCTACATGTCTCTCTTCAGTTTGCTCCAACTGTAAAACCAAGTCATTAATTTCACTCTAGAAAAAGTTTTTTTCACATATCTAATACCCCAAGTTTCACAGCTGCCACACCTGAGGAACAGAGCCCCAAACCACATAGTTCTGACAGCCAATTAAGCTTGCATTTATCAGTTCCATAGAAATACAGTAAAGAAGAAGTTTTTAAATGGGCACACAAATGCTTCCTGTAGGTATACAACTGGGCTCCGCACAGAAGAAACAGGCAAAACTCTCCATCTCCTAGTTTCTCCCTTGAAGAGGTTTGACTACATATTTTTCCAATTGCTGCCTTGGGTCTGGCTTCTAATCTACCTGCATCTAAGTGCTTACTCTGGTCTTCCTGGGAGCCTACAAAAATAAACTGTTTCCTGAGAAAAGTTTGAGATTTTATGGAGACTACTGTTGGAGTGAACCAAGGGGAGACAGTGGAGGATGTTCCACCAGTTCTATAGGGCTCCCAGCAGGATGGGTTCCCAGTCTGCTCCTACAAGTATGGTGATCAGAAACTGGAACCTCAGGAAACAGCTAGGAAAATGTACAGTCAAATCTCCTCCAGTGAGAAACTGGCAGATGACTGTTTTGTTTGTTTCTTTTTTTTTTCTGTGCTGAGCTCAGTCAGAATAACTGCAGGAAGTTCCTGTGTGACCATTTGAAACTGCACTTTGTTGTTTAATATTGTTCCGTGGGTTACAGTTACCCTGGAAAGCATAAGGAGAGAAAAAGGAGCAAAAAGCTTATTCAAAGAAATAATGAATGAAAACTCTTCAAGATCCTGAAGGCTTGATCTTAAAGACAGGATCCTAAGCTCATCAAAGAAACCTAAAGAACACCCAATAATAGGAATCAAAAGAGACCCACTCTACGATAGGGTATAATTAAATAGACAAAAGTTAAAGACAAAGAGAGAATCTTAAAAGCAACTTATTACATAAAAGGAAACCCTTCCATAAGACTATCAGTGAATTTTTCCACAGAAATTATGGAGGATAGAAAGGAGTGCAATATATTCAAATACTGAAAGAAAGGAAAAAAACTGCCTACCAAGAATATTCTACCACAAAATTTTCCTTCCAAATTGAGGGAGAGTTTTCCAAACACACAAAAACTGATAGAATCACCACTAAACTGGCCTTTTAAGAAATGTTAAAGCGAGTTCAGCAAGCTAAAATAAAGGGATGATAAATTAGTAACATGAAAACTTATCAAAGTATAAATATCACTCCTAAGAGTAAATATGTAGTGAATGAAATTCAGAATTCTTTAATATTGGAATGGTGCTGAGTATGCAATTTATTACTCCAACATAAAGGGTAAAAAACCAAAACTATTAAAAATAAGGATAGGCTGGTGATGGGTATTAAGGAGGGCACGTATTGCATGGTGCACTGGGTGTTATACACAATGAATCATGGAACTTTACATCAAAAACTAGAGATGTACTGTATGGTGACTAACATAATATAATAAAAAGAATATTATTAAATAAAAAAAAGAAAAGAAACCCTAAGAGTTTAACCCAAAAAATTTAGAACAAATAAATGAATTCAGTAAAATTGAGGCTACAACATCAATACACAAAAACCAATTGTGTCTGATTAATGCAATCACTATCAAAATACCAACAGCATTTTTCACAGAGCTGGAACAAACAATCCTAAAATTGAATGGAACCACAAAAGATCTCAAATAACCAAAGCAATCTTGAAAAAGAAAATCAAAGCTGGAGGTACCATAATTCTGGACTAAGTTATATACAAAACTGTAGTGATCAAAACAGTATGTTACTGGTACAAAAATAACACATAGATCAATAGTACAGAATAGAAAACTCAGAAATGAACCCACAACTATATGGTCAAATAATCTTAGATGAAGTGGAAAAAACATCCAATGGAAAAAAGTATCTTCAACAAATGGTATTGGGGGTATCCAAAGATGGCCATGGAGTAGGGGACTCTATTTCAACCCGTCCCCTGAATCAAGCTGGATATCTGCCAAGCCATTCTGACCACCCATGAAATCAGGATTAAATATAAGAAGATATATATGGATATCTACAAAGAAAACATCTTCGGTGGTTGGTCTCGAGGTATGAAGCAGAGAGCCAAGATTCTGCAGGCAGATATTGGAAGATAAATGGAAGGGAGAGGGAACCTCCATACTCTTGCATTGAGAAGGCAAAGCCTCCTGTGCTGGGGACCAGGCACAGACTCACAGACCGGAGGCAGTGGGGAAAGGACTTTAGGATAACCCTCCAGACTGAAACCTGGAGCTCAGGGTCACGGGTGTGAACCAGGGGCAGCTGGCAGTTTTAGAAACACAAAGAGCAGAGACATGCCTGGCGCTAGCAACGAGGACTGGAAGAGTGGCTGTGGGGCTCATAAACCAGGACGCTGCAGGTTTCTAGCAGAACAAATAGTAATGGAGTCAGTGTGGCCTGGAGAGCTCAGTGAAGAGCAGACTGTAATCTCTCTGTTCTGAGACAGAGGTATGGATATGGTCACTTCTGCTCTGACTCTCAGAACTGACATAGAAAGCCACCAGGGAAAGTCACCAGAGAACAAAAGCCCCCCAAAACTGGTTTTCACTGAGCCCATCCCCCCCAGTTGGGGCAGGGCAACTCTGCCCAAACAGGGTTGCCTGAGTATCAGAAGAATGAATTAGTGAGTTAAAGGATAAGATGATAGAAAAGAAGGAAAATGAGGTGACATGGGAAAACAAAACCAATTTCAAGAAGTTAAGCTGAGAGAGATTACTGTCTCAATGACATATTCCAATATCAGAATAATCAGGATCTGTGACGGTGGTGGAGAAAGAGAGAGGTCTAGAAGATATATTTGAGGAAATTGTAGCTGAGAACTTCCCTAATCTGGGGAAAGAAACAAGCATTCCTGTCCAAGAGACAGAGAGGACCCCTCCCAAAATCAATGAAAACAGACCGATACCATGACATATAATACTACAATTTGCAAATCTTAGATCCGAGGAAACAGTCTTAAAAGTGGCAAGGGGGAAGAGATTTCTTAGGTACAGAGGGAGGGATATCAGAATAATGTCAGACCTGTCCAAAGACACCAGGCAACCCAGAAAGGGCTGGCAAGACATATTCAGAGTACTAAATGAAAAGAACATGCAACCAAGGATACTGTACCCAGCAAGGCTGTCATTCAGAATGGATGGAGAAATTGAGTCAGTGATAAACAACTTTCCAATTAACAAAACACCAGGCCCGGACGGTTTTCCTGGAGAATTCTACCAAACATTCAAAGAAGAAATAATACCTATTCTCCTAAAGCTATTTCAAAAAATAGAAACAGAAGGAAAGCTGCCAAACTCATTCTATGAGGCTAATATTACCTTGATCCCCAAACCAGGCAAAGACACCCTCAAAAGGGAGAATTACAGACAGATTTCCCTAATGAATATGGACGCCAAAATCCTCAACAAGATCCTTGCTAATAGAATCCAACAGTACATTAAAAAGGATTATCCATCATGACAAAGTGGGATTCATACCTGGGATGCAGGTATGGTTCAACACTCACAAATCAATCAGTGTGAAACATCACATCAACAAGAAAAGACTCAGGAACCATATGATCCTCTCAATTGATGCAGAAAAAGCATTTGACAAAATATAGCATCCTTTCCTGATTAAAACCCTTCAGAGTGTAGGAAGAGAGGGTACATTTCTCAATCTCATAAAAGCCGTCTATGAAAAGCCTACTGCAAATATGATTCTCAATGGGGAAAAGCTGGAAGCCTTTCCCTCAAGATCAGGAACACGACAAGGATGCCCACTCTCATCACTATTACTCAACATAGTACTAGAAGTCCGTGCAACAGCAATCAGATGACAAAAAGGGATCAAAGTATCCAAATCAGCAAAGAAGAAGTCAGATCACTTAAGCAGAAAATGAACAAAGAAACAAGAGCTTTGAATGACATACTGGACCAGGTGGACCTCATAGATATATACAGAACATTACACCCAAAAACAGCAGAACATTCATTTTTCTCGAACACACATGGAACTTTCTCCAGAATAGAC
The DNA here is from genome assembly GCF_002007445.2 of Ailuropoda melanoleuca. NCBI lineage: Eukaryota > Metazoa > Chordata > Mammalia > Carnivora > Ursidae > Ailuropoda > Ailuropoda melanoleuca. The sequence goes on from NW_023178686.1 coordinate 33,334, forward strand.
CACATACTGGGTCCCAAATCAGGTCTCAACCAATACCAAAAGATTGAGATTATTCCCTGTGTATTCTCAGACCACAATACTTCGAAACTGGAACTCAATCAGAAGAAAACATTTGGAAGAAACTCAAACACTTGAAAACTAAGGACTACCCTGCTTAAAAATGGTTGGGTCAAACAGGAAATTAAATAAGAACTTAAACAATTTGTGGAAACCAATGAGAACAAAACATATTGGTCCAAAACCTATGGGATACTGCAAAGGCAGTCCTAAGGTGGAAATACATAGCCATCCAAGCCTCACTCAAAAGAATAGAAAAATCTAAAATACACACCCTATAATCACACCTTAAGCTACTGGAGATGGAACAACAAAGTAGGCATAAACCATGCATGAAAAGCAAATTAATTAAAATTAAAGCAGAGATCAATGAATTAGAAACTAGAAATAAAGTAGAGCAGATCAGCAAAACTAGAACCTGGTTCTTTAAAAGACTTACTAAGATCAATAAATCGCAGGCCAGACTTATCCAAAAGAAAAGAGAAAGGACCCAAATTGATAAAATTATGAGTGAAAGGGAAGAGATGATGAATAACACCAAGGGAATAGAAACCATTATTAGAAATTATTATCAACAACTCTATGCCAATAAATTAAGCAACCTCGAAGAAATGGATGCATTAAGGCCAGCATTACATTGATCCCCAAACCAGCCAAAGACCATATAAAAAAGGAGAATTACAGGCCAATATCCCTGATGAATATGGATGCCAAAATTCTCAATAAGATCCTACTTAATAGGATCCAACTGCACCTTAAAAGGATTATCCTTCATGACCATGTGGGATTCTTCCCTGGGATACAAGAGTGGTTCAACATTTGCAAATCAATCAGTGTGAAAGAAAACATTAATAAGAGTAGACACAAGAATCATATGGTCCTCTCAATTGAGGCAGAAAAAGCATTTGACAAAATACAGCATCCTTTCTTGGTTAAAACCCTTCAGAGTGTAGGGATAAAGGGTATTCAAATTGGCAAAGAAGAAGTCAAACTCTCTTCACAGATGACATGACACTTTATGTGGAAAACCCAAAAGACTCCACCCCCCAAATTATTAGAACTCATACAGCAATTCAGTAATGTGGCAGGATACAAAATCAATGCACAGAAATCAGCTGCTTTCCTATACTCTAACAATGTAACTCTAGAAAGAGAAATTAAGGAATCGATCCCATCTCCAAAAGCACCAACAACCATAAGATATCTCAGAATAAACCTAACCAAAGAGGTAAATGATCTATGCTCTAGAAACTACAGAACATGGATGAAAGACATTGAAGAAGACACAAAAAGATGGAAAACATTCTATGCTCATGTATCAGAAGAATAAACATTGTTAAAATGTCTATGCTACCCAGAGCTATCTACACTCTCAATGCCATCCCGATCAAAATACCAATGACATTTTTCAAAGCATTGGAACAAACAATCCTAAAATTTGTGTGGAACCAGAAAAGGCCCCAAATCTCCAAGGAAATGTTTAAAAGGAAAAACAAAGCTGGGGACATCACGTTGCCGGATTTCAACTATACTACAAAGCTGTGATCACAAAGACAGCATGGTACTGACATCAAAACAGACACATAGACCAATGGAACAGATAAGAGACTCCAGAACTGAACCCTCAGCTCTATGGTCAGTTAAACTTTGACAAAGCAGGAAAAAACATCCAATGGAGAAAAGACAGTCTCTTCAATAAATAGTGCTGGAAAAATTGGACAGCTATATACAGAAGAATGAATCTCGACATTCTCTCACACAATATACAAAGATAAACTCTAAATTGATGAAAGACCTTGATGTGACACAGGAATCCATCAAAATCATAGAGAAGAACATAGGCTGCAACCTCTTTGACATCAGCCACAGCAACTTTTTTCATGACATATCCCCAAAGGCAAAAGAAATAAACAGACAATTTTCCAATGAAGATTATACAAATGGCTAACAGACACATGAAAAAATGTTCATCATCATTAGCCATCAGGAAAAAATCAAATCAAAACTACATTGAGATACCATCTTACACCAGTTAGAATTGGAAAAAATGACAAGGCAAGAAATGACAAATGTTGGAGAGGATCTGGTGAAAAGGTAACCCTCTTACACTGTTGGTGGGAATGAAAGTTGGTGAAGCCACTTTGGAAGACAATGTGGAGTTTCCTCAAAAAGTTAAAAATAGAGCTACACTATGACCCGGGAATTGCACTACTGGGTATTTACCCAAAGGTACAGACATAGTGAAATGAAGGACCATATGCACCACAATGTTCATAGAAGCAATGTCCACGATAGCCAAACTGTGGAAGGATCTGAGATACCCTTCAACAGATGAATGTATAAAGAATATGTGGTCCATATATACAATGGAATATTACTCAGCCATCAGAAAAGATGATAACCCACCATTTGCATTGACTTGGATGGTAATGGAGTTTATTATGCTTAAGTGAAATAAGTCAAGCAGAAAAATACAATTATCATATGGTTTCACTCATTTGTGGAACATAATGAATAGCAAGGAGTACATTAGGAGAAGGAAGGGGAAAATGAAGAGGGGGGAAACAGAGTCAGAGATGAACAATGAGAGACTATGGACTCCAGGAAAGAAACTGAGGGTTTCAGAGGGGAGCGGGTGGGGCGATGTGCTAGCCCAGTGATGGGTATTAAGGAGGGCATGTATTGCATGGAGCACTTAGTGTTATACACAAACAATGATTCATGGAACACTACATCAAAAGCTAGTGATGTACTGTATGGTGACCAACATAACATAGTAATAATAAAAAAATGGTGTTAGGAATACTGGACAACAACATGAAGAAGAAAGAAACTGGACCACTTTCTTACACTGTACGAGAATAAATTCCAAATGGATTAAAGACTTAAATATGGGACAGGAAATCATTGAAATCCTAGAGGATTAACCATGCAGTAACCTTTTTTACATCAGCCATAACAACTTCTTACTGGATAAGTCTCCTGAGGCAAGGGGAACAAAATAAAAAATTAACTATTGGGACTTCATCAAAATAAATACTTCTGCACAGCCAAGAAAACAATCAACAAAACTAAAAGGCAATCTTCAAAGTGGGAGAAGATGTTTGCAAATGACATATGTGATAAAATCCAAAACCTATAAAGAACTTATCAAACTCAACACCAAAAAAAAGAAATAATGCAATTTAAAAAAATGACAGAAAACATGAATAGACATTTTTTCCAAAGAAGACAGAGAGATGGCCAACAGACACATGAAACGATGCTCAACATCACTCATCATGAGGGAAATACAAATCAAAACCACAATGAGATACCACCTCACACCAGACAGAATAGCTAAAATTAACAACACAGGAAACAAAGTTATTGATGAAGATATGTAGAAAGGGGAACCCTCTTGCACTGTTGGTGGGAATGCAAACTTATGCAGCCACTCTGAAAAACAGTATGGAGGTTCCTCAGAAAGTTAAAAGAAGAACTACCCTATGATTCTTTAACTGCACTACTAGGTGTTTACCCAAAGGATTCAAAAACACTAATTTGAATGGTACATGAACCCTTACATTTACAGCAGCATTATCAATAACCAAGTTATGTAAAGAGCTCAAATTCCCATAGACTGATGAATGAATAAAGATGTGGTACATGTACACACACACACACACACACACACACACACACACACACACTGGAATGTTATTCAGCCATAAAAAAGAATGAAATCTTGCCATTTGCAACAACGTGGATGGAGTGTGTTATGCTGAGCAAAATAAGTTGTTCAAAGAAAGACATATACTGCATGATTTCACTCATATGTGTAATTTAGGAAACAAAGCAAACAATTATGGGGGGGAAGAGAGGCAAGCCAAGAAACAGATTCTTTAGTATAGAGAAGAAACTGATGGTTACCAGAGAGAATGTGGTCAGGGGGATGGATCAAATAGGTGATGGGGATTAAGGAGGGCACTTGGTGTGATGAGCACCCAGTGTTGTATGTATGTGTTGAAACACTAAATTGTTTTTTTTATTTGTCTTGGATTCTTTTTTTATATATATATATTATGTTAGTCACCATACAGTACATCCCCGGATTCTGATGCAAAGTTCGATGCTTCATTAGTTGTGTATAACACCCAGTGCACCATGCAATACGTGCCCTCCTTACTACCCATCACCAGTCTATCCCATTCCCCCACCCCCCTCCCCTCTGAAGTCTTCAGTTTGTTTGAAACACTAAATTGTACACCTGAAAGTATATTACACTGCATGTTAAGTAACTGTAATTTAAATGAAAACTAAAAAAAAAAATCAGTTTTTGTTTGTATATATTAACAATAAACTACCTTAAAGGGAAATTAAGAAAGCAGTGTCATTGATAATATACTTAGGAGTAAATTTAATGAAGGCGTTGACAGATCTATTAACTGAAAACTATATAACATTCATAAAAGAAATTGAGGAAGAAATAAATTAATGTGAAGATATCCTCTGTTCATAGATCGGAAGAATTAATATTGTTAAAATGTCCATACTACTCAGGGTGATCTGAATATTCACTGCAATCCCTATCAACATTCTAATGGCATTTTTCCACATAAAATTTAAAAAAGCAACCCTAGAATTCATATAAAACTGCAAAAGACCTTGAATAGCCAAAACAGTCTTGAGAAAGAACAAAGCTGGAAGCATCACGTTTCTGCTTTCAAACTATATTGCAAAACTATAATAGTCAAAATAGTATGGTACTGAGATAAAAACAGATACATATATTAATGGAAAAGAATAAAGAACCCCAAAATAAACCCATGTTTATATGGTAAATTAATTTTTGACAAAGATCCAAAAATATACAATTGGAAAGTGATAGTCTGTTCAATAAATGGTGTTGGAAAAACTGGACCCTTATACTCTACACAAAAATCAACTCAAAATGTGTTAAAGTTTTGAACATAATATCTAAAAATGTAAAACTCTTAGAAGAAAACAGGAGGTAAGCTCCTTGACATGGGTCTTGGCCTTGATTTTTTTTTAAAACAAAAACCACAAAAACAAAAACAATGAAGTAGAACTGCATCAAACTACAAAGCTTCTGCACAGCAATAATCAATAATAATAATAATAACTATCAATAAAATGAAAAAGCAACCTGTGGAAAGGGAGAACATATTTTCAATCCACATATCTGATGAAAAGGGTTTAACAAATGTAATATACAAACAACTCATACAACTCAATAGTCAAAAAACAAATAACTCAATAAAAAATGGGCAAGGGACTTTAATAGATATTTTATTTTCAAAAAATACATACAAATGGCCAAAGGGTATATGAAAAGCTTTTCAACATCACTAATTATTAGGGAAATGCAAATCAAAACCACAATGAGATAAAACCTCACACATGATAGAATGTCTATTATTAAAAAGACAGGAAATAACAGCTGCTGACAAAAATACAGAGAAAAATGGACCCTTGCGTGCTGTTAGTGGGAATGTAAAACAGTACAGTCAGTATGGAAAACAGTATAGAGGTTTCTCAAGGAAATAAACCTGGAACTATCTTATTATTCAGCAATCCCAATCTGGGTATATATTGAAAGGAAATAAAATTATGATCTCAAAGAAATATCTGTACTTGCATATTCATTGCAACATTATTCACAATAGTCAAGGTACAGAAATAACCTAAGTGTCTGTCAACAGATGAATAGATAAACAAATGTTAGATAGAGAGATGATGATGATTGATAGTTTGATAAAAATAGATATAGATAGATAAATGATGATAGATTATTGATAGATGATAGACATAGAGCTAGAGATGATAGATGATGAAAGATAGATATAATGATAGATGATTGATTGATCAATTGATCAATAGATAGATAAATAGATAATGGAATATTATTCACTCTTAAGATGGTAATACTGCTATTTGTAACAAATGGATGAACCTTGAGGACATTATGCTAAACAAAATAAGTTGACATTGAAAGACTGATACTGTATAGTATCACTTGCATGTAGAAACTTAAAATGTTGAACTCTCAGAAAAAGAGAATAAAATGATGGTTGCTTGGGACTATGAGCTGGGGGAAATAGGAAGAATTTGGTAAAAATATGTGACCGTATAGTTACAAGATGAAAGTTTGAGGATGTAATGTATAACATGGTGACTATAGTTGATGATACTGTATTGTATGATTAAAATTTGATAAAGAGTAGAACTTGTGTTCTCATAAGAAAATGATAACCATGGGGTGATGGATATGCTAATTAACTTGAGTGTAGGAATTCTTTCACCATGTATACACATATCAAATCATCATGTTGTTCACTTTAAAAATATTACAATTTGATTTGTCAGTTATGCCTCACTAAAGCTGGAAAAAGAAGGATTAACGTGGGGGGCGCCTGGGTGTCCCAGTCATTGAGCAGCTGCCTTCGGCTCGGGGCATGATCCCAGCATCCTGGAATCGAGCCCCATATCAGGCTCCTCCGCTGGGAGCCTGCTTCTTCCTCTCCCACTCCCCCTGCTTGTGTTGCCTCTCTCTCTCTGTCTCTCTGTCTCTCTGTCAAGTGAATAAATAAAATCTTTAAAAAAAGATTAACATGGATTCATATGGAATTGCTGGGGAGCCCCAATTAAAAAAAGATGATCTTATAGAAGAAAGACAAAATTAGAGGAATCACACATACTGATTTCAAAACTTACTAAAAAACTGCAGTTACCAGGGCATCTGGGTGGCTCAGTCAGTTAAGCATCTACCTTCAGCTCAGGTCATGATCCTGGGGTCCCCACATCATCTCCCTGCTCAGAGGGGAGCCTGCTTCTCCCTCTCCCTCTGTTCCCATCTCATGCTCTCTCTCTCTTTCACTCTCTCTCTCACTCTCTCTCTCTCTCTTTATCTCAAATAAATAAATAAATAAATAAAATCTTAAAAACAAAAGCTGCAGTTACCAAAATAATGTAGTACTGGTATAAGGACAGACATATAAATCAGTGAAATACAATTGAGAGCCCAGTAGTAAACCCATATATATGGTCATTGATTTTTGACAAGGCTGCCAAGATAATTTATTCCATGGGCAAAGAAGTCTTTTCAACTAATGATGCTGGGACAGCTAGATGGCCACATACTAAATAATGAAATTGGGCTCCTACTTCACATCATATACAAAAATTTACTCAGCAATACAGATGTCAACAAAATAACTTGGCTAATTGAATTTAAATAAAAAAAAGATGTCAACAAAACAGCTTAGGAATTTCCTCATCTCCTCCCACATTCATCAATGTGAACAACTATTTGCACTCAAAAATACCTTCACAAAAGCCAAGGATTCCAGGTGAGGAATTACACAGGTGAGGGATTTCTGAGTGAAGCACAGAATTCAGAAAGGATGCACTGAGAAGGGTAGGAAATAAAGATTTGCACTACTCCCAGTAAACTTGCTTACACTGAGGCAACACAGCACTGAGAGAGACACCTTCCACATAGAAGGAGGAGTGTAACAAGAGTGCCTGACTTCACTTGGATCCCAATATGGGCTTGAACGCATCACATGACTTCTTATCCAGGAATACACCACCATTCCATGCTTCTAATTTAAATGACACATTAAAAATAACTTGCTTTTGAAAGGGGCAGTCCAAGAGGCTTACTTATTCTTCCTTCCAGGAAAAGTATAGGCCCTGGAGAGAACTTCTGTCTGGATGGATGGTGTCTCTATAGCCAGAACCTCTTTCACAAGCCCCACCTCTTAAGAAGGCCAAAGTGCAGTGCTGTGGAGGCATGAATTTCCTGGGTCATTGTGAAATGAAAACAGGTTCCTGGAAATAAGAAAATTAATAGTGTGTTCTATTTTCCTTTCTGTATTAAAAAGATTATCTCTGAGAAACAAACTGAGGGCTTCAAAGGGGAGGGGGTGGGGGAATGGGATAGGCTGGTGATGGGTAGTAAGGAGGGCACGTATTGCATGGTGCACTGGGTGTTATATGCAACTAATGAATCATCGAACTTTACATCAAAAACCCAGGATGTACTATATGGTGACTAACATAATATAATAAAAAATATTATTAAAAAAAGATTATCTCTAAGAGCATTAAAGAAAACATATAACAATAAAAATGGAAGTGTCTCATAATTCCACCATCCTAATATCACTAGGCTCATGTTTGCTTTTTTTCCTTCCATATGCATGCATATTTTAAATAGGCTTCAACCAAGATGATTGGGAATTTGGTGCATGATATTTTCATTTACCATTCTATCAAAAGCATTGTGTCACATACCTTTGCAGTCTTCCTATTTTTTTCCCTCAAGGCTACCTAATATTCCATTCTGTTGATGTACAAACAGCCAGTCCCCTAATGGTGGACAATATTGTTGCCATTTCTTCATCAATAAGGCTGCAATAAGCATCCCTATGTACATAGCTTTTCTGTACCTTTTGGAGTCACTCCTTGAGGAAAATTTCTGTAAATTAGAATTCCTGGATCGTAGAACATGAATTTATTTGTGGCTCTTACTGAATATTTCTGTAATGCTTTGCCAAGGAGTCCAGCAAATTATTTCCAAGGTTTCTAAGAGTACGTGAGTATGCCTACTTCTATACAACTTTACTAGCACTGGATATCATTGCTTTTTTGCTCTTCTATTGTAATATATTAAAGCTTCCTAATTTGAAACGTAGTTGTGGCAGAGTTGTTAAGATCTTAAGTTCTAGAAACAGACTACCTGGGTTTGCATCCTGGCGCCACAACAATAGAAGATGTGAGACCTGAAGAGTTATTTAACCTCTCTTAATCTTATTTCCTCACTGGAAAATGTGGGTGATAATAGTATCTAGCTTATAAGGAAACAAGCAGAAAAAACCTAAGGCAGGATGATACAGAAAACAAAACAAAACAAAACAAAACAAACAAACAAAAAACACCACTCCAGGAATCATGGGACCTAGGTTCTAAGCTGTGCTGTGCTAAAAACTGAGTGTGACTTCATGCAGTTCCCACCCCACCCCCAGACTCAGTCTCCTCATATATTTTTAAAATATAGGAACACCATCAGTTCTTCTCAGGCTTACATACATAAAGTAGCTAGCAATGGGGTGCCTGGGTAGCGCAGTCATTAAGCATCTGCCTTCGGCTCAGGGCGTGATCCCGGCATTCCAGGATCGAGTCCCACATCAGGCTCCTCGGCTGGGAACCTGCTTCTTCCTCTCCCTCTCCCCTGCTGTGTTCCCTCTCTCACTGTCTTTCTCTGTCACATAAATAAATTTAAAAAATCTTTTTAAAAAAGTAGCTAGCAAAATGTATACCATAATTATTTCTTTATGTGTACTCCATCTTTGTTTCCTGTCTAGAGTGTGAGTCCCTTGCCTTGGGCATCTGCCCTAGTACCTACTCTGTTTGGGCTTGAACCCCTGCCTTGCACTCATCAATCTTGTGTCCAAAGCCTCAGTCCAATTTGTGGCTGTAAGTGTGGATCAAGTGATCCCCCAATTCCCACTAAGATCTAACAACTTGGTTCTCTGTGAAATTAAGTCTCTTCAGTTCATGGCTCATTTAGTGCCTCTGGCATTTTTCTCCTTCAAAATGGGTTAATCTTTCTTTTTATTTTTCCCTCCAGGATAGGTGTCCTTCCTCTGAGGCAGCCCGATCAAGTCCACTAAAGGCCAGGCCACAGTTCACAGGCTCCAGGACTTAAGTGATAGCTATCATCTGCCTGAGCACCCTGGAAAGGCCTCCAGTCTAAAGTACCTATCCACCTCAAGCAGTCACCTCAAGATTAGAGTCTGCTGCTTCTAGCTTTCTCCATATGCATTCTTGGCCTGGGGCCAGACTGTCAAGTTGGTAAAGACTTTAGACCCTTGTTTCAAGGTCTATACTTCCCCTCACTTTGGTATCAGGATTTGCTCTCTGCCCCCAATTCCAAGTACTCCAGAATCTCTTACTCTTTCTTTCTACAATTCCTTAGGAAAACTTGAGCTAAGGAAGGAATCAAAGCTCATTCACACTGAGGCAGTAGCAACTGTTAACATCTATAAGTGTGAAAGGACAAAGAAAAGACTGCACCTTCAAACAGGAATTAAAGCCTTTCTTAATTTAATAATTCACAAGGTAGAGTGAAATAAGACATGGTTGTGGTGAAGATGAGGTAGTAGGATAAGACTCAGTGTCACAGAGGTTGCAGAGCAACCTCTACAACATCAGCCACAGCAACCTTTTTCATGACACATCTCCAAAGGCAAGAGAAACAAAAGAGAAAATGAACTTATGGGACTTCATCAGGATAAAAAGCTTCTGCAGCCAAGGAAACAGTCAAATAAACTAAGAGGCAGCCCACGGAATGGGAGAATATATTTGCAAATGACACTACAGATAAAAGAGTGGTATCCAAGATCTACAAAGAACTTCTCAAACTCAATACACAAGAAACAAATAAACAAATCAAAAAATGGGCAGAAGATATGAACAGACGCTTTTCCAATGAAGACATACAAATGGCTAACAGACACATGAAAAAATGTTCAAAATCATTAACCATCAGGGAAATTCAAATCAAAACCACACTGAGATACAACCTTACACCAGTTAGAATGGCAAAAATTGACAAGGCAAGAAACAACAATTACTTGGAACTTATTTTTTAAGATTTTATTTATTTGAGACACAGAGAGAGAGAGAGAGAACACTCAAGTGAGGAGGAGGTTCAGAGGGATAGGGAGAAGCAGACTCCCCACTGAACAGGGAGCCTGATGCGGGACTCAGTCCCAGGACCCTGAGAGATCATGACCTGAGCTAAAGGCATACACTTAACCAACTGAGCCACCCAGGTGCCCCACTACTTAGAACTACTAGTCTGCATGGCAGCTAGCCATTAATTCTATAAATATTTTCTGAGGTATATGATCTGAATTGGGAGTAGATTAGTGAGACCGGGCAAATGGGCTTCATATTTTTAGGAAACAAGTAGATTCCAACAGAGAGAATTCAGTTCCCTAAACATGGACTGCACTTATTTTCTCCATTTACCATTTCAAAGGTGTACGCCATCAGTCATAATGCACGGTTGCTTGGGAAGACCATCCCTCTTCCCTGGGATGCAAGTCAAATCATATACTTTGCCCATAGTGGGTCAAAATAATACTTCAAGAAAGAGAGACTAAAGCAGTCATTATGAGCACAGACTCTGAAGTCAGTCACACATTTAGATCTGAACCTGGTTTCTACAACTTGATATATGTGAATTTGAGCAAATTCTTTAACCTCTCTGAACTTCAGTTTCCTTATCTGGAAAAGACTACCTATTTCTTTGGAATGTTATAAAGATTAAGAGAGGTAATGTGCATATCCAGGCCTTTGAGCATAATTAATCCTTTATGAAGATTAACAATTAACAATTCATTGATATGAGAGTACATTAGCATAAAGCAGAAATGAATTAGACAAGATACATAATGAAGTGGAAAGAACACTGGCCTGTAGTTCATAGATCTGGGTTGAAGTCCTGATTCCACCAATACTACTGAGTAGAATTACAGACCGATTTCCCTAATGAATATGGACGCCAAAATCCTCAACAAGATCCTGGCTAATAGAATCCAACAGTACATTAAAAGGATTATCCATCATGACCAAGTGGGATTCATACCTGGGATGCAAGCATGGTTCAACACTCGCAAATCAATCAATGTGATACATCATATCCAAGAAAAGACTCAAGAACCATATGATCCTCTCAATTGATGCAGAAAAAGCATTTGACAAAATACAGCATCCTTTCCTGATTAAAACCCTTCAGAGTGTAGGAATAGAGGGTACATTTCTCAATCTCATAAAAGCCATCTATGAAAAGCCTACTGCAAGCATTATTCTCAATGGGGAAAAGCTGGAAGCCTTTCCCTTAAGATCAGGAACACGACAAAGATGCCCACTCTCATCACTATTATTCAACATAGTACTAGAAGTCCTTGCAACAGCAATCAGATGACAAAAAGGGATCAAAGGTATCCAAATCGGCAAAGAAGAAGTCAAACTGTCTCTCTTTGCAGATGACATGATACTCTATATGGAAAACCCAAAGGAATCCACTCCCAAACTATTAGAAGTTATAGAACAATTCAGTAAGGTGGCAGGATACAAAATCAATGCCCAGAAATCAGTTGCATTTCTATACACGAATAACGAGACTGAAGAAAGAGAAATTAGGGAATCCATCCCATTTACAATAGCACCAAAGACCATAGGTTACCTTGGAATTAACTAACCAGAGACGTAAAGGACCTATATTCTAGATACTATAAATCACTCTTGAAAGACATTGAGGAAGACATAAAAAGATGGAAAAATATTCCATGCTCATGGATTGGAAGAATTAACATAGTTAAAATGTCCATGCTACCCAGAGCAATCTACACTTTCAATGCTATCCCGATCAAAATACCGAGGACATTTTTCAAAGAACTGGAACAAATAGTCCTTAAATTTGTATGGAACCAGAAAAGGCCCCGAATCTCCAAGGAACTGTTGAAAAGGAAAAACAAAAGCTGGGGCATCACAATGCCGGATTTCGAGCTATACTACAAAGCTGTGATCACAAAGACAGCATGGTACTGGCACAAAAACAGACACATGGACCAATGGAACAGAATAGAGAACCCAGAAATGGACCCTCGGCTCTTTGGGCAACTAATCTTTGATAAAGCAGGAAAAAACATCCGGTGGAAAAAAGACAGTCTCTTCAATAAATGGTGCTGGGAAAATTGGACAGCTACATGCAAAAGAATGAAACTTGACCACTCTCTCACACCATACACAAAAATAAACTCCAAATGGATGAAAGACCTCAATGTGAGACAGGAATCCANGGTGAGATAGGAATCCAGCAAAATTCTAGAGAAGAACATAGGCAACAACTTCTATGACATCGGCCAGAGCAACCTTTTTCATCACACATCTCCAAAGGAAAGAGAAACAAAAGATAAAATGAACTTATGGGACTCTATCAGGATAAAAACCTTCTGCACAGCCAAGGAAACAGTCAAAAAACAAAGAGACAGCCCATGGAATGGGAGAATATATTTGCAAAGGACACTACAGATAAAGGACTGGTATCCAAGATTCTACAAAGAACTTCTCAAACTCAATACACGAGAAACAAATAAACAAATCATAAAATGGGCAGAAGATATGAACAGACACTTTTCCAATGAAGACATACAAATGGCTAACAGACACATGAAAAAATGTTCAAAATCATTAGCCATCAGGGAAATTCAAATCAAAACCACACTGAGATACCACCTTACGCCAGTTAGAATGGCAAAGATAGACAAGGCAAGAAACAACAATTGTTGGAGAGGATGTGGAGAAAGGGGATCCCTCCTACATTGTTGGTGGGAATGCAAGTTGGTACAGCCACTCTGGAAAACAGTGTGGAGGTCCCTTAAAAAGTTAAAAATTGAACTACCCTATGACCCAGCCATTGCACTACTGGGTGTTTACCCCAAAGATACAGACGTAGTAAAGAGAAGGGCCATATGCACCCCAATNCCTACTGGGTGTTTACCCCAAAAATACAGATGTAGTGAAGAGAAGGGTCATATGCACCCCAATGTTCATAGCAGCATTGTCCACAATAGCTAAATCGTGGAAGGAGCCGAGATGCCCTTCAACAGATGACTGGATTAAGAAGCTGTGGTCCATATATACAATGGAATATTACTCAGCTATCAGAAAGAACGAATTCTCAACATTTGCTGCAACATGGACGGCACTGGAGGAGATAATGCTAAGTGAAATAAGTCAAGCAGAGAAAGACAATTATCATATGATTTCTCTCATCTATGGAACATAAGAACTAGGAGGATCGGTAGGGGAAGAAAGGGATAAAGAAAAGGGGGGTAATCAGAAGGGGGAATGAAACATGAGAGACTATGGACTATGAGAAACAAACTGAAGACTTCAGAGGGGAGGGGGTGGGGGAATGGGATAGACTGGTGATGGGTAGTAAGGAGGGCACGTATTGCATGGTGCACTGGGTGTTATACGCAACTAATGAAGCATCGAACTTTGCATCGGAATCCAGGGATGTACTGTATGGTGACTAACATAATATAATAAAAAAACAATACTACTGAGTATAGAATCATAGATTTGAAGGGTATGTTTCAAGAGGGTTAAGTAGTACAGAACATATCTGGTGCATAGTTTTTGTGGAAGAGCATGGTAGGATGGTTATCTTATGGAGAGTGTTGAATGCTATGTTTGGGGCTTTTTAAGGTACCAGGACATGACTGACTTTGTGCTTTAAGATTGTATTCTGGAAGTAAAATGGAGGCTGAATCTGTACCCAAGTTTCTTTGCCTTGTGGATGTTTCTACAAATTATTTTAGTCTTCACTTGGTCTAGTTACTCACCAGTTTAGCCATCTGTGCATCTACATCTTCATGCCCAATACAGTCTTCTTCCATTTCCTCTGTAAAAGAAACTCCAGTTCTTAGCCTGACCCACTCATTTGGCACAACTTTACCAAGCTAAATGAATAAAAAAAAGTGTTAAGGTTATAGTCAGTTCCCCCCCATGTACTGAGTCTCTTCATCTGAAAAAAAAAAAAGAGGAGAAGGAATTGAACTAGGTGATCTCTGAGGTCCCTTTGAACTTTGACGTTTTCTGATTCAATATTTTCTCATCACTACTCTTCCTTCCTGATTTTAGCTTTGGTGTTCTAACAGCAATGACAAAGAAGACCAAACCAGACCCTCCCTCACATGGACAAGATGGACATTTATATCTCTGATATGCTTATCTACCCCTTCAAAGAAACTGACATACTGTTCTTTGTATGGTCCATGGTGAATGAGAAAAGGTAAATGGCCCACAGGGGCACTGAATTGGACTCATTGACATCAATTATGAGGTGTGCTAATCAACTGAACTAATTTGCTGTACACTAGTAAAGCAATTTAATGGCCTTATCTGGACTTCCAAGGGAAGATAACAGGAAGAAAGAGGTTCCCAAACAGTTATTTTCCCCTGAAAAACGAGTGGTGGAAAGAAAGAGATGTACTTCTAAAGAACCTACTCTCTCAGTCCCTGTGCTTATTATACACCTTCTCATATATTACCTCATTCTGCTATGAAGTGATTCCAAATACAGTATCTAACCCTCAGGGTTGACTCCTCCTTTTCCCTCACCATCCCATATGTGTAACTCTTCCTTGGTTGAAGAGGATGATTTACTCACATAGAAGAGTAAGACTTGGCCAAAGACTTAAGAGTAACTACTCTTACCGGAATCTTTATTATCACATTTAATCCTTCTACCAGCTTCCATGAGGTCCAAGTTCTCTTACCCCCAGGTTAGACAGATGATAAAACAAGTTCCACAAACTGAAATGGCTTACCAAGGTCACACTCTAGGAAGTGCCATACCTTGAATTGGAACCCCAGATTTCTGATACCATGCCCAGTCCTGTTTCTACTGTCCCTTTTAGGCACACTTAGATCCCTCAATTCTTGGGGACAAGGAATAGCAGAACAGAATTAAACACCAGGAACAGCGAATAGGCAACCCGATGAAGTAGTGAGCTAAGGTTCCCAAAAGATCTTCAGACTGAGATAGCCTCCTAACTTTAGGGACTGAGAAATGTACCAAACCCATCAAATTAAATTAAAGAGCTGCTGAATTAATTGTATTTCATGTAACGGAAGCCATGTTGTAAGACCAGTGAGACATCAGTACAGCCTGAGTTGACTCCCGTGAAGCCATGTTGTAAGACCAGTGAGACATCAGTACAGCCTGAGTTGACCCCCGTCCAATTCCTCAGGCACACATTTTCTGTGTCATTAAAATATTCCTGCCTGGTCCTTGCCTACTGCTAATTGAAGGAGAAATAAAGCCTCAAAATTGACAAAAAGTTCCCTGGAGCCTCCCCAGCTTGCCCTAGACTCCATGAAATAAAGTAGCTGGTGGCACCTCAACTTCATGAAATTACCCACAACAAAGAGGAAAGGAAGGAGTTGGGAGAGCCAAATAAGACAAAAAGAGCTATTTTTTTCTTTCTCACAATAAAAAAACTTATGGCAACAGGACCATCAGCATTTTTCCCCTGTTTCTGTTCAAATCATTTGGCATAAGCCATAAAACCTCCACTGACACAAAGTCATGGATTCATACCTACACATACCAAATGCCTTCTACATGCATGGGCTTCCTACCTGGTACTGAATCTTATGCCAGGTACACTCATTAATCAACCTTATTGCATTAACTCTTTCAAACAACCCTAGAGAATGAGGGTAATAATAGCTAATGTTCACTGACTAGTTACTGTGTTTCTGCCTCTGTTCTCTAAGCTTTGCATATATTACCTTATTTAATCCTCACAATAAATCTATGAGGAAAGTTCTACCATATTTCATCAATTTTTAGATGCACTTTAAAAAATAACATCATTAAAGTTTGAATGTACCTTATTTTCTTTTAACACCTTGTTTAATTTTCAGAGCACTTATCACAAATTATACATTTATTTGTTATTACATCTCTCACTGAACTGTGAACTTTGAGGGCAGAACTTTGACCTTCTTTGACCTTGTTCCCCATCTTATCCCCAGAATTCACCACACAGTCTAATGCACAGTGAGTGCTCAGAAAATATTGGATTAATTTATCACACAACTAATAAGTAGACACCTCAAACTGAAAAGGTAATTGAAATCATCTAAACCATCCCTCTGCTTTTAGAAAGAAATATTTACAAAATTGACCTACATTAATTAAGCTCTTTCCAGGAAATTTGATTCAATATCATTTACATCTGCTTTGTAAACTCTTTTCACAACTCTTTCTCCTTCCTTCCCACCCTACCACTCCTGCTCTTCTCATGATCGCCTTAATTGTCACCTCCTCAAAGAAGACATACCTGATTCCCTGATTAGATTCCCACCTTGTTATTCTGTATGACAGCAACTTCTTACTTTCTTTATAATACTTATCACAGTCTGTAGTTAGTTTGCATAACTTTGTTTACTTATTTATCATCTGCTTCTTCCATGAAAACATAAGGTCCATGTTGTCAAGACCTTATCTATGTTGTTCATCACTGTATCTTTGTGGTGCATGCCCTTGAGTGAGGGAGACACATGGTAAGTCATAAATGTATAATATCTTTTTTTTAAAAGATTTTATTTATTTATTTGGCAGAGATAAAGACAGCCAGCGAGAGAGGGAACACAAGCAGGGGTAGTGGGAGAGGAAGAAGCAGGCTCATAGTGGAGGAGCCTGATGTGGGACTCGATCCCAGGACCCCAGGATCACGCCCTGGCCAAAGGCAGGCGCTTAACCACTGTGCCACCCAGGCACCCCATAAATGTATAATATCTTAAGTAGAGTAAAATGTTATGAAGAAAAATAAAATGAGGTAAGATTGATACCAGGTAGTTAAATGGAACAAATGGAGACTTCAATGTTTGATGAAGGACATGTAGGAGCACAGAGAAGCAGACTTCAGAGTAGGAAACAGTGTAATGGAAGCTAAAGGGTCTATCAAAAGGAGTGGGATGATCCAAAGGAATCTGGCAAGGACATTTTCTGTGGTCCTTTTTTCTGTCGGGTGGGAGGAGCAAAAGAACCTGGAGCCTCTACCCAAATGTATGTCCTAAGCTATGACCAGCAGCAAAGGACTCAAGCTACCTGGCAATACCTCCTAAACCAGAGGCCAGTGAGAAACCTCTTGGGACCTTTAGGACTCAGCATATCCACTAATGGGTTGTTTAACCTTAGGTAAATCTTCGCTACTCTCTGGATCTATAATATGTGGACTTTGGATTATCTGGTCTGTTAGAGTTCTTTTGAACAGAACATTCCAAAACTCTAGGAAACCAGAACAGGTCTATTCCATGGCCATTTCTTTGGATCATTGGCAACTGTCCATTTAACTCTGCCTGGAAAGAGAACCTTGTTCTTATCTATCATCCTCTGTCTACATAGAATCTGGCCTCCTGACTCTGGCTGGAAGGATATGGGAGGAACAGGAAAGGGGACCATCACATGAAGACAGAGCAGGAGTTTTCTATCTATCTATCTAATGAGCAAGGAAGTGAAAAACTGGCAGATTATGGGCATTATCTTGCTACTGACCACCCCTTATGCCCCTTTCAAAGTTTAGGGCAAAAGGGAGGAATGGGAGCCAGTACAAAGGGTGAATAACAGTTCTGAGGATGAATTCCTGTCATAGTAACTCTGAGATTTGGGGGAAATCCTGGGGAACAGACTTTCTAAGAAGCCTTCATCTTTTCATGCGGTGTCTAAAGGGCATGCTAAGCTTTACAAAGCTGCAGAGACCAGTTCTTGACTTTAGGTTAGTGCTGACTTTGGGTAAAAGCAGCCAAGCATTCTCAGTGTTGCAAAGGGCTTGTCCTCCATTACCTCCCCAGATTACTGCTACTAGCATTCCTAAGGGATTAAAATAAACCTCCATACCTTACAGTGGAAAAAATGAAACTTGGGTAAAGGGAGTGATATTCCCAAGGTCTGAGCTGGGGCTGGGCTCTAGGCTCACCTTCCAATACACTATGCTGTCTATGGGCTTTAAGCCAACAAACTCTATCTCTTTCTTTAACTCTTTTTAGTCTCCAACTTGTCACTAGTATCTAAGGTCTCAGTCCATGAGACTATAAGCGAGAAGTTCTTGAGAGCAATGTCACTAAATTTATAATGTGTGAGCTGGAGAAATGCCTTACGACCATCTAACCAGGGGTTCTAATGGAATCCCCAACATGTCTAAGGGGATACATTATATTCCCAGCAGTGAGGGGTGAGAGATGGTAGGAATTATGCATAGGGTCCATGATTCTCAATGAGCAATTCATCAAATTCACATGGTGAAGTGAAGAAAAGCAGTGGATTTGCATGTTAGGTGGAATCAGGAATTTGGATTGTAGAGTTAGCATATAAAGGGAAAGTTAAAACTGGTCAAAATTCCCCTTAAAAATCTCTTAAATCACCAAGACCTAGATGGGCACTTACAAATCCAAAAACGAGATTTAATTTCTGTTTGTTTCTCTGTATATTTTGGCTGTGGCCTCTCTTCTCTCCTTGGGTCAGTGGAGACCAGTTTAAATTGGGGAAAGAGTGACAAAGTAAACAAAACACATGTTCTCCCTTTGCCAAACAACAAACAACTAAATTCCCATAAGTAATTTGTGTGTATGGTGCAAAAACTGTAAGAAGGGGAACTGCTCCCTTTATTCTATCTCTACCTGCACAGCCTTCCCTGGAACTGAACCAACCAGAAGAGGCTCCAATATTGTATACATTCCTTTCATCTCTCCTATCACATTTCTTGCTACTTATCACAATCAACTACATGGATAGTCTATTATGCCCATACTTGGTCCTGGGATCAAGAGCACATTAAATTTGCATCTCACAACAGCCCTGTAGGGTAGCCAGATCATGATTCATTACCCTCATTTTACAAAGGAAGAGACTGAAGCCAACGTTACACAGTGGCAGAGATGTCCTGGTTTCTATTTCAGTGGTCTTTCTACTATACCATTCTCTCTCTGGACAAATAGAAGAAGAATGGCTGCAATTTATGGAACACTTATTCTTTGCCAGTCTCTGCATGAAACTATTTACATTTAGTTGCTGAACTGAGAAGATGGTTGGTGGTATTTGCAGAATTAATTAGAGAAAAGATGGGGGGCATTAGATAGAAGGCTCTTGAAATTGATTAGAGAAATAAGAGCATATAATAGGAAATTGATGGTGGAAATGGAAAGGAAACAAGATGTGGGGGAGATTTCCATTGGATTAGGTGGAAAACAGTGTGATCCTGAGATCACAGGACATGAGTTTTGATGGAAGAAAAGAGAAATAAACATGTGCTCTAAAAGAAGGCACTGTCCAGATTGTTATCCAGCATCTGTGAAGCCAGCTAATTTCTAAAAGAACCCCAGGCTAGTGCAGACACACTTCAGTGAACATATTGCTGTCTACTGCCCCCAAAGACAGAATCATTGTGAGTATCCATTGGTAGCTCTAAATGCAACTCACTCTCCTCCACATGCTGGCCATAAATCCTAGTCCACAGACCCTTAAAATTACATCAGCTTTTACTTCTGCAATGGGTGCAGCTAGGAAAAGAGGGAGTTTGGCAGGATCTTCTGCAGGATTCTGGGTCTGCATAATCTAAGTAAGGAGGCATCCTGCTCTGTGCAGGTCCATGTATCTTCAAATATGAATTTCTACTCACATCTCATATTCAGCATGTTTGAAATATACTTTTGATTCAACTTCCTTGATTTTCTCATTTTTATAGACAGTCTCTCCATTCTCCCACCCTCAAGAATCATCCCAGATTTCTCCCTCCTTTTGCCACCCCCACATTGAATCAAGTACAGAGTCTCAATTTATCTACAAGAGCAGAGCTGACATCAGTGTGTGCCTTTTTATGTGCACTACCCAAGGTAAAGCTCTCACTGATTTTCTGGATTATAATAACTGCTCTTCCCACCTCCTCTCTCTCACTCTACTGAAATATCCTGTATCAAACACCCACCAACTTAATGAGCCCTTATGATGACCTATACACTGAACTAGTCATGGAGACAAAGAGATAACAACAATCTTGCCCTTAAGAATCTCGCTCTCTAGTTAGAGAATACAGTTGATGTTTGTCTACGTGGTTCAGTTGGCTAAGCTCTGACTCTTGATTTCAGCTGCAGTCATGATCTCAGGGCCATGGGATTGGGCCCTGCTTTGGGCTTCTTGCTCAATGGGGAGTCTGCTTGAGATTCTTTCTCTCCCCTTACCCTTCCCCCCTGCTCGCTTGCTCTCAAATAAATAAATAAATCTTTTTTTAAAAAAGAATACAGGTAAAAAATCAATGCAAAACTAAGCCCCAACAAATGTTACATTGGAAGCATGAATGAAAATCCTGTAGAGACATAAGAAAAGGAGTAAATGTAATATTTTTGTTGTGGTTGTTGGGGGGAAAGATTTGGAAGGAAAACTTCACAGAGGAGGTGACATTTGAGTAGGATCTTAAAGTTTAAATAGTTGACTTAGTATGCTAAGTAACTGGAATTTAAATAAAAACTGGAATAAATAGATGATTAGATAGATAGATAGATAGATAGATAGATAGATGATAGATAGATAGATAAATAGATAGATAGATAATAGTTCATCTGGTAGAAAAGTGGGGGAGAAAAGCACTGTAGGCAGAAGCAAGGGAATGCAGGCTGATATGAGGTGGTGACACAAGGACTGCTGAACAGCCTGGGTAGGCAAATGAGATGCCCTGACAGTAAGGCAGGGGCTAAGGCTGAGCAGGACCAGACAAACCCAAGACCGTCTTGGAGAAAGTGGAGGTGGAGAGAGAAAGACAGGTCCACCTTAGACAGGATTCAGGTTCAGAGGACTGTCCAGATGGGTGTTTGTGTCCTGGCAATAGAATGAGAGCCCATGAAGTATTTCCAGAAGTCTGCCAGAGCAAGACTACCATTCAGCAGCCAGCTCCTTCTGGCCCCACTTGAGCAACGAGTCTAGTTCATTGTGCCTTGCCCTTTGCCCCAGGAACACAGTCAAAATTGGCTCCAGTCCTCCTTCTGCCAAGATCTTCCTTCAGCTAGCTCTGCCCGCTTTTCCTTCAACATCTCCAGAACCTCCTCATCCCCACCCTGTGTTTCCCAGGACTTGCCTGTGCTTTTCCTAAGAGAACAGCTGGCCCCTACATATTCTTTTCCAGGATTCATCAGCTTTTAGCAGAGTATAGATATGTAACATCCCAAATTATTTGTGTGTGTGTGTGTGTGTGTGTGTGTATGTGTGTTGATATTCCCACTAGCTCCTTCAGAACAGTGTCCTCTGTGCTTTTGCCACTTATAGATTTCCCATAGGACTTGATGCAAGGTCTTGAAGATTGGAAAGATCTAGTGATGCTTGTTGGTGAGCGAGCACAGGATGGAGCTCAAAACCCAAATCATTATTTCTTATTCTTTTCCATATCCTTGGAATATAATTCTTGTCACTGCAAATTGTCCAGAAATTCTCCCCAAACTTGCCAGCTCATGCCCTCATCTCTTAGTGACCCCAACCCTTCATTCCCCACTCCCTTCAGAATCCCTTCCTCCGCTATAAGTCTTTTCTTGCCTTGGACTCCCCTCTCTGCTCAGGATCTCCAGCCCTTGTCTGTCCTCCCTGGAGCACCCTAGTCCCTGCCTCCATCTCTCTGTACAATGGCCCCAATGTCCCTTTCCTGGACACCCCATCAGTCCCTTTCTCTGTAGCCCTATTCTGTAGAGCCTTTTCTGCAGCTTCCCTGTCCCTGTCTTGTACTGTTGGCTCTACACCAGACTCCCTTTCCTCTCCGAGGCAGCTCTCCTATAACCCCTCCCTAGTGTGGTCTTAAGGTCTTAAGGATCTCACCATCCCATCAATTCCAGTGCAGTCTAACCCAGCCTCTGGTGACTCATGACTTTATTTAGCAGGCAAAGAGAAGCCTAGTTAGGTGGAATGTGGGCAAGTTAAAAAAATGTTTGAAACCCTCCAGCCACTGTGCTGCTCAGTGCCCTTTGTGTCAGAAGAGCCAAGTTCAATCCCTGTGAACCCTCTTCTCCCTCCTTCTCCTTACACCTAGGCCAGCCTCATGTCCCAGGCCTCTGGGCACTCCCACAAGTCTGGGGCACCAGAGTAGGTGGCAGTATATTGGGTGGAAAACTTCACCTTTGCAGCAGCCCTGCTGCAGTCCCCACTGCTGTCCGCAGGTGACAGCACAGCCAGCTTCTCACAGGCCAAGATTGCAACCCCTTGGCTCAAGCCTCCCATGCCTTCGCATCCCCCTGGCAAAGGCAGTAAAGAACAAGTCCCTCTGCTTACCAACCCAAGCATCTTATCTGGCTTGTCTTGGTGCCCTGGGACCTGCAAGAAACAGTAAAGCAAGGTAAGCAGTTGGGGCAGTGGGAAAGGAACAGGTGACTCTAGAGCTCTACAGAGTGGCCAGGCTTCCAATGGAGGTGTGGTGGGAGTTCAAGGCTGAGAGAGGAAGTGCCCTAACTTTGACTCCACATCTGGTAGCTTGAAGCCCCACCAACACCCATGCTCTGCTCCCACCAAACTTGGAGGTAAGGATGTCACTTCTTCCTTATTAACAGGCACTCTGGGAATAAGTGCTGGGGACTCAAATCCTGAGGGTATAGAGTGCCAGGTGGCTCTGCAGGGCTGGGTTCCCTGCAGTCTGAGAAGTGCAACAAGGGCAGAGATGAGCCCCCTCCCCAGACTGTGGATGACAAATCCCCATCCCCACTTCAGTACTGACTGAGGGAGGGCAGGGATTTTGCTTTGCTCCATCCAGCTTCAGAAGTATTTTCTCCACTAAGCCAGTTTATTCATCTGTTAAATGAGGTACCAAGTCCATTCAGAGCACTGCTGTAGGATCACAGGAGACAATGAAAGTGAAAAAGTATGTGAGTGACACATGCTAGTCACCCACTTCTGGGTCTCAGGGGAGACCCAGAAGAAAAATTGGACCCAAAGGGAAAAAAAGGTAAAACCTCAGGGATTTAGACAGGATACTTGAAGGGAAAAGTGGTGCCAAAGAGACATGGGAGACAACAAATTCCAAAAGCAAGAAACCCCATAAATCCAGAAGAAAGAAAAGACTGCAGAAAAGTGGCAGAGTTCCAAGACGGCAGAGAAGCAGGAGACCTAAAGCTCGTCTGGTCCCAGGAATTCAGCTAGAGAGCTACCAAAACATTCTGAATACCTACGAACGCAACTGGAGAATGAAGAAAAGAGTACCAGAAACTCTATGAACAGAAAAGTGACCGCATTCTGCAAGGAGGAGAAAAGATGGTGGAGGAGTAGGAGACCCTTTCTCAGCTGGTCCTGAGTCGAGCTGGATATCTACCAGACCATCCCGAAAACCCACGGAATCAGCCTGAGAAGCAGGAAGATACATCTGGATCTCTACAAATGAACATCTCCAGCACTGAATATTGAGGTACGAGCCGGGGAGCCCTGAATCCACGCACAGAAGGGGGAGGGAGCCAGTGCGCTTGGGCGCCACATGCACTGGGGAGTGGGCCGGGCTCGAGGACCAGCAGCCAAGAGAGAGAAGACTGAGACCGTGAAACCAGGAAAATGTGTGACCAGACTGAAAATGGGCGCTCCAGAGTGCACGCAAACCATACTGAAACAGGGATCTCGGGACTGCACGCAGGAACTGGGGGAGCTGGCGGTGTTAGAAGCACAAAGGACAGAGACACACCGGCCCTGGAAGAGAGGGCTGGGGCGCCTGCTGTGGGGCGCACATCCAGAAATGCTGCAGGGTTGAGCAGCACCAACAGAAACAGAGTAAAAGTGACCAGAACATCAGTGGAAAACGGTCTGCGATCCCTCTGTTCTGAGACAGAGGCTGAGATTCGGCTACTGCTGCTCTGACTCTCAGAAGAGGCCCAGCAAACCACCAGGGAAAGGTGCCAGAGAACAAAAGCCTGGAAATACCAGCTCACAGTGTGCCCATCCCCATTCCCCCTCGCAGGGGACAGGGAGACTCTACCCAAACAGGGTTGCCTGAGTATCAGCGTGGCAGGCACCTCCCCTAGAAGTCAGGCTGAAAAATCAAGAATCCCACATCCCTAAGGTCCCTATAAAACAAGTGCACACTGACTGGGTCCTGGTCGATAATTTGGGCTCTGGGCATCCCCACAACCTCTCCTCATCAGAATGACGAGGAGGAGAAATCCCACCCAGCAAGGAAAAGATAATGAGTCTGTGGCCTCTGCCACAAAACTTATGGATATGGGTATAACCAAATTGTCAGAAATGGAGTTCAGAGTAACAATGGTCAAGATGATACGAACCCAGAAATGGACCCTCGGCTCTTTGGACAACTAATCTTTGATAAAGCAGGAAAAAACATCCGGTGGA
>NW_023178687.1:0-526 GCF_002007445.2 Ailuropoda melanoleuca
GATCTCTGTATCTCTCCTCTCTCCTTGCCTCTCTATAGATCTTCCCTCTGTATACTGCCCCCTCAACACACCCAAATTTTGGCTACCATGGCCTCCCAAATCTTTCCTCAAATAAGAGAAACCCCCGGGCTCTGCTTGGTCTCCGCATCCCCAGGTTGTGGACTGGAAATTCACCAGAGAGGAAGCTGGGGCAATCACAGACCTTACCCCATATATGTCCCTTTTCTCTGGGATCAGAGTACTTACTGTGCTATCTCTTGTCTAATGCCTGAGAACCATTGTCTCATATATATTGGGTTGTTTTTTTGTTTTTTGTTTTTTCTCTTTTAGTGGTGAGAGGGTAAATCTAGTTTCTTTTATTTCTTCATGGCCAGACGCTGAGGTCACATCCTATAGATATTTGACTCGATCTCAAACCTATTGCTTCTCAGTGACTGTGCAAGAAACCTAACTAAAAATAATTTTGATTACAGACAAATACACTAGGACTCAGGATATCTGAGTTCATAACTCAATTCTTTATCAA
>NW_023178688.1:0-961 GCF_002007445.2 Ailuropoda melanoleuca
CCAATCCCCTCGTTTTAATACTTTACCCAAATGCCTCGTAACATTATCATCCACCTATAAAGGGGAAAAAGTACGTTCATCTACACTCTCCAAGGGAAAGTGATACAGTCCTTTTAAAATCTAGGTGTTTGTTTTAGGTAACAGGACTCAGAGTCTGACAAGACCAAAAAAACTGCTAAACACAAACAGAAAAACCTGTCATAAAAAAGTCAAACAAATATTAGCATTAGATTAAGCTTTCACTAATCCCGTCCTCATGTTTCTAAGGTACAGAGAGAACATACCATACAGGTAATTTAAATGAGAATTGTTCTGACAAAAGCGTTCTGTGGGACCCTTACCGGGAATTAACTAACACTAAGCAGATGACCAAGTCCCACAGGTGCCAGAGTTCAGGTGACTGGTGGGGTGAAGCTGAGGNGCAGGTGACTGGTGGGGCGAAGCTGAGGGCATTTCAGTGTGTCCTATGAGAAGGCTGTTCGGGGAGGAAAGAGATACAGCTCGGAGCCTGGTCAGCCCTGACCATTCAGCTGGCCCACCTCTCTCCCACTGAGAAGTCTCTACAAAGGGAAGGGTGTCTGAGTGATGAGACAGGATGGGGAAACTCACTCCTGGACAGTAACTGCTGCATGTACAGAGGTCAACTTTAGCAAAGGGTATTGATGTAAGCAAGGCTGCCAACGCTCTACCAAGCCCAGCAAACTGAGCTGGTGTGGGTGTGTCTCTGCTCTGTGGGGTCTCCCTCTGTTTCCAGGGTCAACTTTCTAACTACAGGTCTAATCACACCCTTTTCCCTTGCTGGACACTGCACTCCCAGCACAGGGCAATGCCCTTCAGGACCAGGCTCCNAAGCGCTCTACCAAGCCCAGCAAACTGAGCTGGTGTGGGTTTGTCTCTGCTCTGTGGGGTCTCCCTCTGTTTCCAGGGTCAACTTTCTAACTACAGGTCTAATCACACCCTT
>NW_023178689.1:0-4287 GCF_002007445.2 Ailuropoda melanoleuca
GAAGCTGATGCCCCACAAAGCGGAAGGGCCCACTGAGCTCTGGCAGCTGCTCAGAGGCTGCCCCGGCTGGAGCACCCAGCTGCTCAGGACAGGTCTGCTCAGCCCAGGCACATGGCTGACCCTTGCGATGGCCAATGGGGGGACACTGGTGTCCCCTATCTGTGGCTTCGGATCTTGCAGGGCTCCACACCTTCCAGGGGAAGGCCATAGCCTGCTGTGAGTCCCCTGACCTCAATAACCAAGCTTCTGTCCCCCACGGATGAAGACAAATGCACAGCCCTTCCTCCTCTGACAAAGGTTATCTCTACTGCTAACTGGAGGAAGCCTTGAAGTCACTGGAGACGCCAAAGTTTGAGGTGGGTGGAGAGACAGCCATGCATAGGTGGCCCTGGCTTTTGGCACATAGCGCTGTCTGACCTGCAGCTGCCAGCACAGGGGTGGGGTTGGCGAGACCGGGGGCAGGCGCCAGGAGAACCCCTCCTGCAGGTTTGGCCCAGGTCCTCAGGCTCCCCCTTGTCCGGGGCATCCTCAGGGCTCTGAGTCCCTCTCCCAAAGGCTCTTGCCATCTTCCTCAGAGTTGATACAGCCCCATAGGGAAAGTCAGCACTTTCTAAGGCACCGGGAAAGCCAGGGTTGCTAAAGGTGTGATGTGACTTAAATCCAGATGGAAGCATTATCAGGAGTGCCCTCCAAATGGAGGCAACCTGGTCCACAGCAGGGCTGCTGCTGATGGGGCTGGGGGATGCATGCCCACACCTCAGCCCACATGCCAACCACCTGCACCACCTGCCTTGGGCCCATAGAGCTTAGGGGATGTCTGCCAGGGCCTGCAGACCCCCCCCAGCAGAGCTTCACCAATTGCCAGTATGCCCAGGAGTGTGGTCCTTGTGGCTGGTGAGGGGATGCAGGGCTCTCGGGAGGACCCCGACAGCCCAAGTGTGTGCTCCCAGAGGAGTGCTGACCGCAGTCAGGTGGAAGGGCTCCTCCCACCATCACCTCAGGGTCAGCGATCATCACTGCTTCATTACCCACCACATATTCTCAACAGGATCAATCATCTTCATGCTAAACAATTATTCCTTCCTCTGTGGGGTTCCGCTGCTGCAATTGATGGGACAGGGAGATGCATGCTGGGAACAATCCAAGCTCTGGAGCCAGGTCCCCGCTCCCTGCGCTCTGCACTCCCAGTCGCCAGCACTGTGGGGACAGAGCGGCGGTGACATGCCCCAGAGGATCCGAGTAGGACACCGTCTGTGTTTTAGGCTCCGGTTGGCTTCCAGGAAGAAGGAGTCAGCATGACAGATGCACTGAGCCTGAGATCACAGGGAGATTCCACAGGGGCCTGGATGTGCTCAGCAGAGCCCAGGTGTCAACTTCGAGATGTTGTAGGGACGTGTGATTGCCACGGAGCACGTGTGGGCTCATCCTCCTTTCTGTCCGACTGTCTCCGGCAAGAGAGAGCAGCGCTTTGGGAGCAAGCAGGGTCTCCCGTGAGGTCCAGGCTGGGGCAGGTCCAGAGTTGACCGTGAGGGAGCCGCAGGTGCCTGCGGAACTGGGAATGAGCTCCCTGTTCTCTGCCCTCATGGGCAGCCCGCGTCCTCATGCATGAGCTCACATGGTGCCTTCCTGGAGAAGTAGCCGGTCATGTNTAGCTGGTCACGTGTCCCTGGTCTGTTCTGTTTTGGTTGCAGAGCGTCCAGTGCCCCTCCCCCCCGAGAGCTCCTGTGTCACAGGCAGAAGTGACTGTGCACAGCCTCCAGCTCCAATGGGTCCCGGGCAGCGACAGCCCCCCCCATCCACTACTTCACTGTGCAGGTGGGAGAGCTGCCCCGGGGAGAGCAGCAGACCTACTCCTCATCCATCCGCCACAAGGCCAAAGCCTGTGCTGTTGAAAGGTACCCAGCGCCAGGCGCGCCCTCCCCAGGGAACAGAGGAGGGAGTATGTGTGGACCAGAGACACACCCGGACAGCTGAGCTCTCTTCGCCTAGTGCACACTCCCTGTATCAGGGACCAGACTCCCACCTCCTGGAGCCGCTCTGGCCTCTGCCCTGGCTCTGTCCTCTGGGCATGCCCTGTGCATGTCATGTGCATACCCCAGGTCCCAGAGATGGATGAGGCACAGATGACGGGGCCAGGGAGCCTGGAAGTATGGGCTCTAGTGCCCTATCCCCTGAGAGGCAGATATGGAGGAGGGGGAGGTGGGGGGAAGGAGTGTCACACGCTGAGAGAGTTGCACCTCCTCTTTGTGCTCTCTCTCCTAGTCAGCAAGGCAGACTTGTTCTGTCATCCATTAGTGATGGCTGATGACGGAAATGGGAGAGGCATCCTCACTGCACCTTGAGAACCCAGCATTTATCCAGCTGATTAGGGAACCACCAAGTAAAGGCGGAGGGGAGTGGTGCCAACCACCACAGCTAAGTTCTTGGCACATACAGCCTCATTGGGACCCCTCCTCATGTTTCCACCCCCTTCTACAGTGAGGGACCAGAGCACCCCCTCTGCAGTGAGGGACACGGACACCCTCCCCTCTGCAGTGAAGGACCAGGGCACCCCCTCTCTATGGTGGGAGACCAGGGCACCCCCTCTACAGTGGGACCAAGGTAGCCCCTCTGCAGTGGGGGATGAGGGCACCCCCCCCCACGCTATGGTTGGAGACCAGGGCATTCTCCTTTATGATGGTCCATAGGAGACCAGGGCTACCTAACCATCTAGGTGAGGGTTCTCAGAAGTGACCTCAGGCCTTCTGTCTCCAAAGCAGGCCAAGGCTGTGCAGGCTCATGCCACCCTGTAGAAGCCCCCTGGGTCTTTCTGGTGGGCAGGCCTGTCTGGGGAGCTGGCCTCACATCTTTCCTGTCCTCCTCCTCTGGCCCTGACTGTGGTCACTTTCCCTGAAGCTCACGTCAGTCTGTGAGGGGGCCACAAAGGAGCATGTCCCACCTGCTCTGAGGGTTCCAGGACCCTGGCCAGCACCTCTCATTGGGATGATGGAGGAGGCCTCTACCCCATTCCCAGGCTGGCCAATGTTCCTCTCACCTTTCAGATAGAACACCATGTACTGATTCCCCCCTATTCTGAGCACTGTGCTGTGAAATCTCACATTTCTCGTTGAACCCGCATGATAGCCCAGTGGGGGGAGATCATCGTCCCCATTCTAACAGAGGAGAGCTAAGGATCGCAAAGGTCATATTCGCCTGCAGCCCCAGCACCTCCCACATGTGCACCTCCTGACCTTCCTCCTTTGCAAGGCTGCCCAGCTCAGCTTCTGCATGCTGCTGAACCTCAGCCAAAGGAAAGGAGCAGCTGGGGTGGGGGAGCTCCTGCACCGGCCTTGATCCTCAGGCACCCTCTCCCCCAGCACAGTTCAAGCTGTGGGGGAGGGATGGGGGCTGGCATGTGGCTCTGTCTCTGCCTCTGACATGTGGCAACAGCCAAGTTTAGAGAGCAAAGGAGCTCCCTCTCCTGGGTTCAAGGTGTAAGCATGTGACTGGGGTGCCACGTGATGCACACATGGGTGTGGTCAGCACTGGGCATCACAGGGAGTCACCCCTTTGGGTAGCCATGTGAAAGACAGGAGAAAAAGGAACTCCAATGGCCTTTTCTGTCCCGGAGCTTCCTGAGATCAAACAATGGTGAGCAGGGGATGTCACGTTGGAAAGGAGGGGTCCATGTTTCCCGGTGACAGTTTGATTTGGTGTGGGAGATGCTGTGGTCCGTCCCCTCCAGGGTCCCTTCCACTCATCAGCAGACACACGCCGTGGGCCGAGTTTCTAGGAAAGCAGCGCTTTGCACGTTGCCATGGTGTGGCCTCCCTCCTGTTCAACAGCCTCAGAGCAAATTTATCCTCCTCTTTCTCAACGTTCTTTTTACATTTTACATTTGCCAACTGCTTGAAATCTGCCAATGACCGGAAAACATAAAAGTTTAAACCAAAGTTCAAAGCAGAAAGTTTCGCCATCTACATCAAGTGGCTGTCCCCACATTTAGAGGGTGTGGGTCTGGTGCAGGAGGGAGGTTCTGGGTTGAGGGACATATTGGGGCTGCATCCCGCAGACATGCAGTACCATAGAGGAGGAGAAGGCCCATGGGCCCAGAGCCACACAGACATTCTGGGTGTTACTAGGATGGGACGGCAGCAGTGTGAGCTCAGCTGACAGCTGTGTATCCATGGATAACAGGGCCTGCTGTTCCTCTGCGTGTCCCCAGGGCGACACGATGGACCCAACCAGGAGTGCTGGAGGGGATTACTGTGTGAAACTAGAGGGATTCAGTTCAAGTCAGGATGCTGG
>NW_023178689.1:4368-15132 GCF_002007445.2 Ailuropoda melanoleuca
ATTTTATTATATTGTGTTAATCACCATACAGTACATCCCCAGATTCCGATGTAAAGTTTGATGCTTCATTAGTTGCGTATAACACCCAGTGCACCATCTTCCATGCCATTTTAAAAAAATAAAGCCATGTGAAAAGTCAGGTTAATTTAAATGGCCAGGGATATCCTGCATGGGTTCAATATTCTTTGATCTTTGTGATGCTAATCACGAGTTCTGAATAGATGAGGCATAAAGGAAGCAGTAGGTAGCCTCTAAAATGATCAGGACTCAGGCTTTATTTTCATAACCAAACCAGGCAAATGAATGTCGGGAGCTCTTTCTGTGTATGAGACTCAGCCTCCAGCTCCGTGGCAGGGACAGGGACAGGAAGCCTCCTCCATGCCACCCTTACCCAAGTACTTTGGCTGTGGAGCTGAACAGGCAGGTCAAGCACAAGCTTGGTTTCTAACTGTGCTTGCTTCCCTCGAGCTTGGACAGCGAGTGTCCTGAGCCACCGGGGATTGGGGACCCCGGAGCCACAGCGCCAGACTCACCCTGACACCCTGCCGCCACCCAGGCGTCTTGGGCGCTGCTGATCATTCAGGGCAGGAGAACAGCAGGGCCACCCAGCAGGGCCCTAAAAGACCCCAGCTAACTTTGAAGGCCCCGGCACCAAAACCCTTGGGCCCAGGATCTGCTCCACCGTGCCCTCACCTCCACCCGCCACTCCGCTCCCCACACAGCTGGCAGATGGGCCTGCCTTCCTCCTGGGGGCTAACCCTAACCCTAGGTCAGGCGCCAAGGAGCCCCTCCCAAGGGGCCTGACGCCACAACTCCTGGGATTAGGGACCCCCAAGCCACAATACCAGAATCAGACTGAAGCCCTGCTGCCACACAGGCCCTTCGTAGCGCCATCAATCTTTCAGTGCGGGGGAACGGGCAAGGTCCTCCGAGCCCCCAGGGACCTTTGAAGGCCCCCTGAGCCAAAACCCAGCCAAAGCCCACGCTCCCCCTCTCCAGCGCCCTCACCTCAGCCTGCCCATCTGCTCACCACACAGCGATCAGATCCAGCCTGCCGGCTTCCTGGAGGCTAATACTAACACTAGGTCGGCCCCATGGGGCCCTTCCCAAAGGGTCTGGAAACTCAAAGGAGGGGATTGGGGACACCCGAGCCCAGGCATCAGACTCACCCTGCCCCCAGGCCACCACCCGGGCCCATCCAGGAGCCACAGATCATTCAGAGCAGGAAAAAGGGCAGAGCCCTTCTAGCCCCCAGCTACCTTTGGAGGCCCCACGCTACAAAACCCTTGGGCCCATGCTACCCTCACCAGCGCCCTCAACCTGGCATGCCCCTCCGCTCGCCCCACAGTCCGCGGCTCAGGCCTGCTGGCCTCCTGGGGGCTAACCCTAACCCTGGTCAGCCCCCGAGGGGCCCTTCCCAAGGGGCCTGGCGCCGCAACCCTGGGGATGGGGGACCCCCGAGCCCCAGCGCCAGACTCACCCTACCGCCAGGCCGCCACCCGGGCCCATCAGGGCGCCTCCGATCATGCGACATTGAAGGCCTCCCGCACCAAAAGCCTTGGGCCCACGCTCCCCCTCCCCAGCGCCCTCACCTAGGCCAGCTCCTCAGCTCCCCACACATCCCTTGGCACCGACCTGTCGGCCTCATTGGGGCTAACCCTAAATCTATATCGGCCCCCGAAGATCTCTTCCTAAGGGGCCTGTCGCCACAATGCTGGGGATTGGAGACCCTCCAGCCCCAGCGCTAGACACTCTGCCTGCCGCCAGCTGCCACCCTTGCCCATCTGGGCACTGCCGATCATTCAGGGCAGGAGAATGGGCAGGGTCCTCCGAGCCACCAGCGACTTTTGAAGGCCCAGGCGGCAAAACACTTGGGCCCACGCTCCCACTCCCCAGCGCCCTCACCTCAGCCCGCCCCTCTGCTCACCGCACAGCAGTGGGCACGGGCCTCCTGGCCTCCTGGGGACTAACCCTAAGGCTAGGTCGGACCCCGAGGGGCCCTTCCCAAAGAGCCTGGCACTGCAAAGCTGGGGATTGGGGACCCCCGAGCCCCAGCACCAGACACACCCTGCCGCCAGGCCACCACCCGGGCCCATCCGGGCACCGCCAGTCAGAGCGGGAGAACAGGAAGGCCCTCCGAGCCCCCAGCGAACTCGAAGGACCCTGCACCAAAACCCTTGGGCCCATGCTCCACCTCCCCAGCCCCCTCACCTTGGCCCGCCTATCCCTTTGATGCACATCCCTGGGTTCTAACCAGCAAGGCTCCTGGGGGCTAACCCGAACCCTAGGCCGGCCTAGGAGGGGCTCTTGCCAGGGCACTTGGCGTCGCAACGCTGGGGATTGGGGACCTGAGCCTCAGCGCCAGACTCACTCTGCCTGCCGCCAGATGCCACCCTAGCCCATCTGGGCACCGCTGATCATTCAGGGCAGGAGAATGGGCAGGGTCTTCCGAGCCACCAGCGACATTCGAAGGCCCAGGTGGCAAAACACTTGGGCCCACGCTCCCACTCCCCAGCGACCTCACCTTGGCCAGCTCCTCAGCTCACTGCACAGCCCTTGGCACCAGACTGCTGGCCTCATGGGGGCTATACCTAACCTTGGTAGGCAGCCGAGGGGCCCTTCCCAAGGGGCCAGGTGCCACAATACTGAGGATTGAGGAACCCCGAGCCCCAGCGCCAGACTCACCCTACCACCAGGACGCCACCCGGACTCATCAGGGTGACGCAGATCATTCAGGGCTGGAGAATGGGCAGGGCCCTCCCAGCCCCTGGTGACTTTCAAAGGCCCCTGGCGAAAACCCTTGGGCCCATGCTCCCCTCACTGGCGCCCTCAACTGGGCATGCCCCTCCACTCGCCCCACAGCCTAAGGCTTAGGCCTGCCAGACTCCTGGGGGCTAACCCTAACAAAAGGTCGGCCCCCGATGGGCCCATCCCAAGGGCCCTGGGGCCACAATGCTGGGGATTGGGGACCCCCAGGCCCCAGCGCCAGACTCACCCTGCCGCCAGGCCACCACCCGGGCCCATCCGGGCACCGCCAATCATTCAGGGCGGGAGAACAGGAAGGGCCCTCTGAGCCCCCAGTGACCTTCCAAGGACCCTGCAACAAAACCCTTGGGCCGACGCTCCACCTCCCCAGCGCCCTGACCTCGGCCCGTCTATCGCTTCCATGCACATCCCTGTGTTCGAACCAGCAGGCCTCCTGGGGGCTAGCCCTAAGCTTAGGTTGGCCTCAGAGGGGCCCTTCCCAGGGCGCTTGGCGTCGCAACGCTGGGGATTGGGGACCGGAGCCCCAGGGCCAGACTCACTCTGCCTGCCGCCAGCCGCCGCCCTAGCCCATCTGGGCGCTGCTGATCATTCAGGGCAGGAGAATGGGCAGGGTCCTCCGAGCCGCCAGCGATGTTCGAAGACAGGCAGCAAAACACTTGGGCCCACGCTCCTACTCCCCAGCGCCCTCACCTCAGCCAGCTCCTCAGCTAGCCTCACAGCCATCCCTTCCAGCCTGCCGGTCTCCTGGGGGCTAACAATAACCCTAAGTCGGGCCCCAAGGAGCTTTCCCAAAGGGCCTGGCGCCGCAACACTGGGGATTGGAGACTCTTGAGCCCCAGCAGTAGACTCACCCTGTGGTCAGGACTCCACCCGGGCCCATTGAGGCGCCGGTGATCATTCAGGGTGAGAGAACAGGAAGGGCCCTCCGAGCCCACAGCGACTTTTGAAGGCCCCCTGTGCCAAAACCCTTGGCCCAGGGTTCCCCTCCATGCGCCCTCAACTCCAACCACCCCTCCACTCGCCGCACAGCCGTAGGCTGGGGCCTGCCGGCCTCCTGGGGGCTAAACCTAACCCTAGGTCTGGCCCCGAGGGGCCCTTCCCAAAGGGCCTGGCGCCGAAACACAGGGGATAGGGAACCCCCGAGCCCCAGTGCCAGATTCACCCTGCCGCCAGGCCACCACCCGGGCCCAGCGAGGCGCCTCAGCTCATTCAGGGCGGGTGAACGGGCAGGGCTCTCTGAGCCCCCGGAGACCTTCAAAGGTCCCCAGCGCCAAAACCCTTGGGCCCACGCTCCCCCTCCCCAAGGCCCTCACCTTGGCTTGCCCCTCCGCTCGCCCCACATCCTTCAGCTCTGGCCTGCCAGCCTCCTGGGGGCAAACCCTTACCTAGGTCAACACTGAGGGGTCCTTCCCTAGGGTCCTGGTGCCACAACACTGGGGATAGTGGATCCCTGAGCCCTTCTGCCAGACTCACCCTGCCGCCAGGCCGCCACCCGGGCCATCGGGGTGCCACCGCTCATTCAGGAGCAGGAGAACGGTCAGGGACCTCCGAGCCCACGGCGACCTTCTAAGGCCCCCTCGCCAAAACCCTTGGGGCCACGCTGCCCCTCCCCAGCGCCCTCACCTAGGCACGTCAATCCGCTCCCCGCACAGCCATGGGCTCCGACCTGTCGGCCTCATGGGAGCTAACCCTAAGCCTAGGTTGGCCCCCGAGGTGCCCTTCCCAAGGGGCCTGGTGCCACAACCCCGGGGATTGAGGACCCCCGAGCACCAGCGCCAGACTCACCCTGCTGCCAGGCCGCCACCCGGGCCCATCGGGGCGCCGCCGCTCATTCAGGGTGGGAGAATGTGCAAGGACCTCTGAGCCCCCAGCAACCTTCGAAGTCTCCCCGCACCAAAACCCTGGGGCCAAGCTCCCCCTCACCAGCGCTCTCACCTCAGGTCTGGAATCCATTCGCCTCACAGCCCTGGGTACTGACCTGTCGGATTCCTGGAGGCTAACCCTAACCTTAGGTCAGCACCCGAAGGGCCCTTCCCAAGGGGCCTGGCGCCACAACGCTGAGGATTGGGGAACCCCAAGCCCTAGCGAAAGATTCACCCTGCCGACAGGCCGCCACTCTGGCCGATCGGGACGCTGCCTCTCATTCAGGGCGGGAGAACAGGCAGGGTCCTTTGAACCCCCGTGACCTTCGAAGGCCCGCCGCACCAAAACCTTTCTGCCCACGCTCCCCCTCCCCAGCGTCCTTACCTCAGCCCACCCCTCCACTGCCCAAAGAGCCCTTGCCTTGGGCCTGCCGGCCTCCTGGGTGCTAACCATAACCCTAGGTCGGCCCCCTAGAGGCTCTTCCCAAGGTTCCTGGGGCCACAATGCTGGGGATTAGGGACCACTGAGCCCCAGCGCCACAATCACCCTCTCTCCAGACCACCACCCCGGCCAACGGGGCGCCGCCAATCATTCAGTGATGGAGAATGTTCAGGGCCCTCCGAGCCCATGGGGATTTTCAAAGGCCCTCTGGGCCAAAACCCTTGGGCCCGCGCTCCCCCTCCTCAGCGCCCTCACCTCAGCCAGACCCTCCATTCGCCGCACAGCTCCTGGGTGCTAACCCTAACCATAGGTCGGCCCTCGAGGGGCGCTTCCCATGGGGCCTGGCACCGCAACGCTGGGGATTGGGGACCCCCGAGCCCCGGCGCCAGACTCACCCTGCCCCCAGGCCGCCACCCGGGCCCATCATGGCGGCTCCACTCATTCAGGGCAGGAGAAATTGCAGGGCCCTCCGAGCCCATGGTGAACTTCCAAGGCCCCCTGTGCCAAAACTCTTGGGCCCACGCTTCCCCTCCCCAGCGCCCTCACCTGGGCCCACCCCTCCGCTGGCTGCACAGCCCTCAGCTCTGGCCTGTGGGCCTCCTGGGGCCTAACCCTAACTCTAGGTCGGCCCCCAAGGTGCCCTTCCCAAGGGGCCTGGTGCCACAACGCTGGGGATTGAGGACCCCGGAGCACCAGCGCTAGACTCACCCTGCTGCAAAGCTGCCACCCAGGTCCATTGGGGCGCCGCCACTCATTCAGGCAGGAGAAAGTCCTGGGCCCTCCAAGTGCCCTGTGACTATTAAAGGCCCCCCGCGCCAAAACACTGGGGCCAAGCTCCCCCTGCCCAGCGCCCTTACCTCAACCCGCCCCTCGGCTGCCCAAAAAGCCCTTGCCTTGGGCCTGCCGGCCTTCTGGGGGCTAACCCTAACCCTAGGTTGGCCCCCTAGAGGCTCTTCCCAAGGTCCCTGGGGCCATAAAGCTGGGGATTAGGGACCAGGAGCCCCAGCACCAGACTCACCCTCTCTCCAGACCGCCACCCGGGCCAATGGGGCGCCGCCGATCATTCAGTGATGGAGAACGTTCAGGGCCCTCCGAGCCCACGGAGATTTTCAAAGGCCCTCCGGGCCAAAACCCTTAGGCCCACGCTCACCCTACCCAGCCCCCTAACCTTGTCCCACCCCTCTGCTCGCCCACAGCCATCGGCTGGGGCCTTCCCAAGGGTCCTGGCCTCGGAACACTGGGGATTTGCTACCCCCAAGCCCCAGTGCCAGACTCACACTACTGCCAGCCCGCCACCCGGGCACATCGGGGCACCACCGATCATTCAGGGTGGGAGAACGGGCAGGGCACACCGAGCCTGGGGTGACATTCAAAGGTCCCATGCGATAAATCCCCTGGGCCCACGTTCCCCCACCCAGCGCCCTCACCTCGGGCCCGCCCCACCACTCGCTGCTCAGCCCTTGGCTTGGGCCTGCCGGCCTCCTGGGGCCTAACCCTAACCCTACGTCAGCCCCCGAGGGGCCCTTCCCAAGGGGCCTTGCGCCGCAATGCTGAGGATGGGGACGCCCAAGCTCCAGCGCCAGATTCACCCTGCAGCCAGGCTGCCACGTGAGCCGATTGGGGCACCGCCACTCATTCAGGGCGGGAGAAGGGGCAGAGCCCTCCAACCCCCGGCGAAATTCGAAGGCTCCCTGCACCAAAACCCTTGGGACAACGCTCCCCCTTCCCAGCGCTCTCACCTCGGCCTGCTCTTCCGCTCTCCTAGCCTTCGGCTCGGGCCTGCCCACCTCTGGGCGCTAACCCTAAACTAGGTCGGCCCCGATGGACCTATACAAATGGGCGTGTCGCCTCAACGCTGGGGATTGGGGACCCCCGATTCCCAGGGCCAGACTCACACTGCCGCCAAGCCGCCACCAGGGCCCATGGGGCACCGCCACTCATTCAGGTCGTGAGAAAGGGCAGGGCCCTCCTAGCCCATGGCGACCTTCCAAGGCCCCCCGAGACAAAACCCTTGGGCCCACACTCCCCCTCCCCAGCGCCCTCACCTCGGCCCACCCCTCCATTCACTGCACAGCCATCAGCTCGCTCCTGCCTGCCTCCTGGGGGCTAACCCTAACCCTAGGTCTTCCCTGGAGGGGCCCTTCCCAAGGGGGCTGGCGCCGATATGCTGGGCCTTGGGGACCCCCAAGCCCCAGCGCCAGACTCACCCTGCCGAAATGTCGCCACCCAGGCCCATCGGAGCGCCGCGGCTCATTCAGGGTGGGAGAACAGGCTGTGCCCTCCCATTCAGGACGGGAGAACGGGCTGTGCCCTCTGAGTACCCGGCGACTTTCAAAGGCCCCATGCGCCAAAACCCTAGGGCCCACGCTCCCCCTTCCGAGCACCCACACTTTGGCCTGCCCTCCACTCACCGCACAGCCTTGGCTTGGGCCTGCCGTCCTCCTGGGGGCTACACTAACACTAGGTCGGCCCCCGAGGGGCCCTTCCCAAGGGGCCTGGAGCCGCAACGCTGGGGATTGGGGACGACCCAGCACCAGCGCCAGACTCACCCTGCCGCGAGGCCGCCACCCGGGCCCGTCGGGGCGAAGCCGCACATTCAGGAGCAGGAGAACGTGCAGCGCCCATTGAGCCCCCGGTGACCTTCGGAGGCCCCCTGCGCCAAAACCCTTGGGCCCACGATCCCCCTCCACAGTGCCCTCACCTCGGCCCGGCTATCCATTCCATGCACATCCCTCAGTTTGAACCTGCAGGCCTACTGCGGGCTAACCCTAACCCTAGGTAGGCCCCCAAAGGTCCTTTCCCAAGGGGTCAGGCGACTCAACACTGGACATTGGGGTGCCCCGAGCCCCAGTGCCAAACTCACCGTGACGCCAGGTCGAACCACGGGCCCATCGGGGCGCCAATGCCCATTCATGGCGGGAGAACTGGCAAGGCCTTCCGAGCCCCAGGCAACCTTCGAAGGCCCCCCCGTGCCAAAACACTGGGGCCAAGCTCCCCCTCCCCAGCGCCCTCACCTCAGCCCGCCCCTCCGCTGCCCAAAAAGCCCTTGCCTTGGGCCTGCCGGCCTTCTGGGGGCTAACCCTAACCCTAGGTTGGCCCCCTAGAGGCTCTTCCCAAGGTCCCTGGGGCCACAATGCTGGGGATTAGGGACCCGGAGCCCCAGAGCCAGACTCACCCTCTCTCCAGACCGCCACCCGGGCCAATGGGGCGCCGCCGATCATTCAGTGATGGAGAACGTTCAGGGCCCTCTGAGCCCACGGGGATTTTCAAAGGCCCTCTGGGCCAAAACCCTTGGGCCCACGCTCACCCTACCCAGCCCGCTAACCTTGTCCCGCCCCTCCGCTCGCCCCAGAGCCATCGGCTGGGGCCTTCCCAAGGGTCCTGGCCTCGGAACACTGGGGATTTGCTACCCCCGAGCCCCAGTGCCAGACTCACCCTACTGCCAGCCTGCCACCAGGGCACATCCGGGCACCACCGATCATTCAGGGTGGGAGAACGGGCAGGGCACACCGAGCCTGGGGTGACATTCGAAGTTCCCGCGTGATAAATCCCCTGGGCCCACGTTCCCCCTCCCCTGTGCCCTCACTTTGGCCTGTCCCACCGCTCGCTGCTCAGCCCTTGGCTAGGGCCTGCAGGCCTCAAGGGGCTAACCCTAACCCTAGGTTGGCCGCTGAGAGGCCCATCCCAAGGAGCCTGGNGAGCCATCGGCTGGGGCCTTCCCAAGGGTCCTGGCCTCGGAACACTGGGGATTTGCTACCCCCGAGCCCCAGTGCCAGACTCACCCTACTGCCAGCCTGCCACCAGGGCACATCCGGGCACCACCGATCATTCAGGGTGGGAGAACGGGCAGGGCACACCGAGCCTGGGGTGACATTCGAAGTTCCCGCGTGATAAATCCCCTGGGCCCACGTTCCCCCTCCCCTGTGCCCTCACTTTGGCCTGTCCCACCGCTCGCTGCTCAGCCCTTGGCTAGGGCCTGCAGGCCTCAAGGGGCTAACCCTAACCCTAGGTTGGCCGCTGAGAGGCCCATCCCAAGGAGCCTGGTGCTGAAACGCTGGGGATTGGGGACCACCGAGCACCAGCACCAGACTCACCCTCTCTCAAGTCTCCTACCGGGGCCAAAGGGGCGCCACCAATCATTCAGGGCGGGAGAAGGGGCATGGGCCTTCTGAGCCGCCAGCATCTTCCAAGGCCAGCCAAGCCAAAATGCTTGTGCCCATGCTCCCCCTCCCCAGCACCTTCACCTGGACCCGCCCCTCCACTTGCCACACAGTCATCCCATCCAGTAGGCTGGACTCCTGTGGGCTAAACCTAACAATAGTTCGCCCCTGAGGGGCCCTTCCCTAGGGCTCTGGTGCCTCAACGCTGAGGAATGGGGACCCCTGAGCCCTGGCCAGAGTCACCCTGCTGCCATGCCGCGGCCTGGGCCCATCGGGGCGCTGCTGATCATTCAGGGCGGGAGAACAGGCAGGGCCCTCCAAGACCTGGAGGAACTTCGAAGGCCCCCTGCGCCAAAACCCTTGGGCCCACGCTCCCCCTCTCCAGTGCCCTCACCTTGGCCCACCCCTCGTCTTGCCACACAGCCCTTCGATTCAATCTGCCAGCCTCTTGGGGGCTAACCCTAAAATTAGGTCGGCCCACAAGTGGCCCTACCCAAGGGGCGTGGCCTCAGAGCACTGGGGATTTGTTACCCCCCAGGCCCGAGCGCCAGACTCNTGCCAGACTCACCCTACCGCCCGCCCACCACCTGGGCACATCTGAGGGCCACCGATCATTCAGGGCAGGAGAACGGGCAGGGCTCTCCAAGCCTGGGGCGACATTCAAAGGTCCTGCTCAATAAATCCCTTGGGCCCACGCTCGCCCTCCCCAGCGCCCTCACCTTGTCCCACCCCTCCATCACAGCTCAGCCCTTGGCTCAGGCCTGCTGGCCTCCTGGGGCCTAACCCTAAACCTAGGTCGACCCCCTAGGGGCCATTTCCAAGGGGCCTGGTGCCACAATGCTGAGGATGGGGACGCCCGAGCTCCAGCGCCCGGTTCACCCTGCTGCCAGGCTGCCACCCGGGCTTATGGGGGCGCCAGGGACCATTCAGGGCAGGAGAAGGGGCAGGGCCCTCCGAGATCCCGGCGACAATCAAAGGCCCCCTGCACCATAACCCTTGGGCCCATGCTCCCCCTACCCAGTGCCCTCACGTGGGCCCGCCCCTCCGCTCCCCACACAACCACGGGCTCGGGCCTGCCCGCCTGCTGGAGGCTAACCCTAACCCTAGGTCGGCAACCCAGAGGCCCATCCCAAGGGGCCTGGCGCTGAAACGCTGGGGATTGGGGACCACTGAGCCCCAGCACCAGACTCACCCTCTCTCAAGTCTGCTCCCCGGGCCAAAGGGGTGCCGCCAATCATTCAGGGTGGGAGAACGGGCAGGGCCCTCTGAGCCTCCAGCATCTTCCAAGGCCAGCCAAGCCAAAACCCTTGTGCCCATGCTCCCCCTCTCCAGCACCTTCACCTGGACCCGCCCCTCCACTCGCCACACAGCCATCCCATCCAGTAGGCTGGACTCCTGTGGGCTAAACCGAACAGTAGTTCGCTCCTGAGGGGCCCATCCCAAGGGGTCTGGCGCCTCAATGCTGGGGATTGGGGACCCCGGAGCCCCGGCCTGCCACCATCCCGTGACCTGGGCCCATCGGGGCACTGCTGAT
>NW_023178690.1:0-30520 GCF_002007445.2 Ailuropoda melanoleuca
AATTTACAGTTGTTAAACTTCTTTTTGGATTGTCCCCTTTATGATTACACAGTGACCTACTTTGTCTCTTGTTAAAGTCTTTATTTTAAAGTCTAGTTTGTCCGATATAAGTAGGGCTACTCCAGCTTTCTTTTGACATAGTTCCAGGAATTGTTTTCTTTGATTCTTTCAGATTATCTACATTGACAAACACGTAATCTGAGAACAAAGAGAGTTTTATTTCTTCCTTTCCAAAGTCTATGCCTTTTCTTGTCTTGTTTTATTGCATTAGCTAGGACTTCTGGTATGATATGGAGGAATAATGAGAGGAGATATCCTTCCTCTGTTCCTGATCTTAGTGAGAAAGCTTCTAGTATCTCGTTATTAAGTACGACATTAGCTGTAGGTTTTTTGTACATGTTCTTTATCAATTTGAAGATACTCCCTTCTATTCATAGTTTGCTCAGAGTTTTTAATCTATAATAGGTGATGGATTTATCAAATGCTTTTTCTGCATCTTTTGATATGCTCACTTGATTTTAGTTCTTCAGCCTGTTGATGCAATTGATTACATTAATTAATCTTCAAATGTTGAACCAGCTTTGCATACCTGAAATAAATCCCATTTGGTCATGATATAGAAATCTTTTTATACATTGCTAAATTCTTTTTGCTAATATTTTGTTGAGGATTTGCATCAGTATTTATAAAAGATATTGGTCTGTTTTTTAATTTTCTTGTAATGTCTTTGGCTGGCTTTGGAATCAGGGTAATACCGGCTTCATAGATTGAGTTGGGAAATGCTCCCTTCTATTTTGGGAGAGTTTGTGAAGATTGGTATTAATTATTTTTTAAATGTTTGGTACAATTCATTCATCAGTAAAGAGTTTTTTTTTGAGGGCAGGAGTGTCTTAATTACCAATTTAATTTCTTTCTGTATCTCTATTCAGATTTTCTGTTTCTTCTTGCATGAATTTTGGTAGTTTGTGGTTTTGTAGAAATTTGTCCATTTAATCTGAGTTATCTA
This sequence comes from Ailuropoda melanoleuca, assembly GCF_002007445.2. Classification (NCBI taxonomy): domain Eukaryota; kingdom Metazoa; phylum Chordata; class Mammalia; order Carnivora; family Ursidae; genus Ailuropoda; species Ailuropoda melanoleuca. The sequence continues at coordinate 1,007 of NW_023178690.1, forward strand.
AGTTAGTGGCATATAGCTGTTGATAGTATTCCCTTGTGCCCCTTTTATTTCTGTAAAGTTGTAGATACCCCAGCTTTATTTTTAATTTCACTAATTTGAATCCTTTTTTTTGTCAATCTAGCTGAAGGTTGTCAGTTTTATAGATATTTTCAAAGAACCAATTTGTGGTTTTATTGGTTTTCTCTATCATCTTTTATTGTCTATTTTATTTATATCTTTTCTAGTCTTAATGATTGCCATTCTTCTACTTAATTTGGGTTTAGTTTGCTCTTATATTTCTAGTTTCTTTAGCTGCAAAGTTAGGTTAGTGACTTGAGATCTTTATTCTTAAAATTTTGTTTATTGAGATAAAATTCACCTGCTATAACATTCACCCTTTTAAAGTGTACAATTTGGTGTTTTTTGTATATTTTTAATGTTTTCCAACAATGACCATTATCTAATTCCAGAACATTTTTATTACCCCCAAAAGAATGTATTTGGTAGCTGTCTCTCCCCTAGCTCCCCACCCCCCTGCCTCTGCTGACCAGTAATCTACTTTCTGTAGCTATGGATTTTGGACATTTCATAGAAAAGATTTTTGGTTGACAATTTTTTTCTTTCACCTCTTTGAATATGTCATCCCATTCCTTTCCAGCCTCTGTTCCTTTTATTAGAAGTCAGCCATTAATTGTACTGAGGCTTTTCTTGTCCATGATGAGTCATTTTTTTTTCTCTTGCTGCATTCAAGATTTCCCTTTGTTTGTGGCATTCTACATCTTGACTGTGGTGCGTCTGGGATGTCTCTCCTTGTGTTTATCCTACTTGTTATTTGTAGAGCTTCTTAGATGTATAGATTAATATTTTCTTCAAATTTGACTAGCTTTCATTATTTGTGAATATTTTTTTTCTGTCCCCCTCTCACTTTCCTTCCTGAAATCTCATTGCATGTATATATTGGTGTTTTTAATGGTGTCCCACATTTCCCTGAGGCTCTGTTTATTTTCCTCATTTTATGTTCTCAATCTTTTTTCAATTTGCATAATATGTATTGATCTACCTTCAAGTTTGCTGATTTTTTTTCTTCTGCCACCTCAAATCTATGTTAAGCTTCTCTTTTGAATTTTCTATTTCACTTATTGTGCTTTTCAACTCCAGAATTTCCATTTAGCTCTTTTTTAAAATTTCTTCCTCTTTAGTGATATTCTCTATGTGATGAGACGTTGTTATTATATATTCTTTTAATTCTTTAAGCATGATTTCCTTTAGTTCTTTGACCATATTTGTAATAGGTGCTTTGTCTTCTAAGTCCAACATCTGGCCTCCTCAGGACAGTTTCTATTGCTTGCTTTTTCCCCCTGTTTATGGGTCACACTTTCCTGTTTCTTTGCATGTTCTGTAATTTTTTGGTGAAAACTGGAAATTTCAGGTAATATATTGTTGCAGCTCTGAATACTGTTACTGACTTTTCTGGACTTATTTGGTGGTCTGTTCCCTGTAGTATACGGCCTCCGTGTTGTTACTCAGAAGTTACAGCCTTGGTCGTATACACAGCATCAGTACCACTGTGGTTTTAGTTGGGCCCTCTGGTTCTTTCACTGAGATCCCTGCTTAGCTTCTGGCAAATCTGTCTCTAGTGGTATCACACCCAGCTATTAGCTTACACTAATTGTTACTTAATTCCACTATTGTGTTTTTAATGATGCCCATGGGCATAAATTGTTCCACAGTCTGATCCAATTATGGTTGTACTTTATTGCAGGGGCAGGGTGTTATCAGTCTTTGGGGCTTGCTTAGACCCTAGAATAGTACTTCTTGGATCTTTGTTGTTGTTATTGTTGTTGTTGTTATTAAATTTCTAGCTGGTCTACGAATCCACAGTTCCTACTAGAATCATGGAATTTCCAGTTCCCTCTTAATTACTCACCACCAAGAGCTGATTGTTTCTGACAATACCCTCAGGGAAAAACTTTTGCACATAATTCTAGTTCATTTAGGGAGAACTGAGGTGTCTCCATTCTTAAAAACCTGTCTTTCCTCTGGGCAGAATTTCTGCTTCACTGCACATCAGCTGGAGGTGGGGATAGCAGCCCACATCTCCCAGAGTGACACCCCCGCTTGTGAGCAAGGTGCTAGAAACAATGATAGCTACTGCTTTTCTCATCTTGTCTTAACCTAGCATGGAAGCTCCACCCTATGAATGAGCTGAGGCAGAGGTAAACAGAGACACGGTATTTTTGGCCTGCCACACTAGGAGAAACTTGGTGGTAGAAAGACTTTCGAGTCCTATTGCCCCAGCAGTCTAGAACAAAGCTTCTACAACACAGAACTACAGGGTAGGGTTGAGATTCTAGCACCTTACCCTTCCAGGGATCAAACTGTAGCTCAGTGCTAGAAGATGGAGCTCCTTGTTATTGGCCACACCCACCCAGAAGAGAGTTTTAATCACACTGAACTGGAGGTGGGCAGGGATAGGAGCAAGTCATGGTTCAAATGCCATAGACTTTTGCTGTTTTTACCTAGATTTACTAGTTTCTAAACAAATATTGCTTCATTTGCTGTATGACATAAGGACAACATTTAATAAATTTCACCAGCTATGGTTCTTTCCTTTAAAAATGGGACTACAGAGTTCAACATACCACCATTTCAAAACTGGAACCCTCTCCATTAGGTTAATAAACACTCACTGCCATGACTTATATCCCTCTGACCCAAGACTCTTCCCTGGACCAGGAGGTCTCCACCTGAGCAGGGCGATGGAAAAAGCCTGCCTGGACTCTGGTGTAGGAATTGGATCCAGGACCTCTTCGTAAATTTGTCTGTCAGGGGCCCACCCCTTAAGGAGACTAAAGATCAGGCTGGGGTGGGGGACCAGAGGGCACCAGCCATGGCAAGTCTTCCACCAAGTCTGTCCCCCAAGAAGTGGCAAGAGGTGGGATGTGGGACTCACGAAAGAGAGACACTACAGATGCCTACAGCAAGGCAGATTGGACTAGCTCCCTTGGCCCTTGAGGGAAAGAGTCACAGTGAGACTGACTTGGGCTACAAGGGACAAAGCACTCTCTAAGGACAAGGTACAGAAGTAAGCTCCCTGTCATCCTGAGGTCATTATCTAAGCAGAGAGCAGAGGGCCATGTGTGGAGGGGCCTCTGGGACTCATCAAGAGGTTGGGCCCCAGGACCTTTGGGGGCCCATGGACCCTAAAATGCTCTGATCCTCCCATCTTTGGAAGACAAACCCTGCCCAGTCCTGTCTGGCCTGGTCAGGTGGCTCAGAAGCACCCCAGGGACTAACAGCCCTTTCCTGAGGTTTCAAAAAGGAGTAGCATTAGCATTCATTAGCACTCTAATTGGCATTTTAATCACCAGTCTCACTCTCTTCTTTTAGTCTTTAGTGAATACCTGGGGCATTGTCCCTATTCCTCCCACCCCCCCTTCTCCCTAGAGATCAGCTCAAAGTTGTGCCGCACCTTCCCTTTACCCACGACCCACATCCCCCAACAAAGCCTGAAGGCAGGAATGAGCTTCTCCAGGGCGTCTGCGTTGCACTTTCTCTCCCTCCCCCTGCAGTGAGCTCAGGAAATTGGTTTTAATCCACCAGGCTCCAGTTGCTTAGCAACAGAAAAGCCTGCTCCTAGCAACCAGAAGCCACAAAGATGCTGCAGAAAGGGGGGTTGTCTGGGCCCTGCTCTTGCTCAGCTCCTGACTCCTGGCCTCCCTGATGTTTTTCTCATTGAGTACAGACACCCTTCCTTTCTCAGATGCCAGGTCTTGAAAGGCTGATCTCTGGGGCAGCTGCCTTGACCTCACCCCCCACCCATTCTTCCTGCCTGGAGCCTCTCTGAATCCCACGTCCCAGCCCTGGCAGAAGACAGCTCATGATCACAGTAGGGTGGCTCTAGGAAGTGCCTCTTCCAGTGAAGGTCACTCCCAGTGACCAGTGACAGAGCTCACTGGCTATGTGGGTTCCTCCAGGCTGGCCTGGTGGGTGGGAGTGGGGGTGGGCCACTCCTTGGTGGCCACTCCTTTTGCTCTGGGTGAGAGCAATCCATGACCTGGGTGTCAGGGGCTGTGCATTGTACTCCCAGCCCACCTGCGTCTGAAGGGAGGCAAGGGACCATACATGATAACTCCCCACTTCTAGGGGTCAGAAAACAGAGTCAGATGGGCTCAGATCCACGCAACATATCACTGACAGCTGGGTCTGAACGAATGCCAGAGCACAAGGCTCCCCAACACAGTCAGCATCCGTGAGACTGCCAGGCCACTGTGCAGCACAGAGGGCTTCTGCTGCCCCTCCCCAAAAGACAGCGAGGACAGGGTTCTCCACCACGAAGAAGAAGCCTTCTGCCCTCCTGCTTTGGGGGATGGCCTCAGCTCAGGGTGATCATCAGTGCAGATTTTCCGTTTGACGAGCTGCTTTCCTAGAATTTTTTAACTTAGTAAGAGTTCAGGAGTGTCCGCTAGGAGGAGGCTGATCAGAATTCTGACTCTGTGAGTGGGGGCTCACTGGTATCTGAATCTCAGATCTCACTGGACTTCATGGGAGGTGCACACACATGCGTTCCTCTACCCCTTCCCTAGGGCTTCAAGCTCTGACAACAGGGCTGCCCCCTAGAAATAAGCCACGGAAAGCGGGGGCTATGGGAAACTGGCATCTAACAAGGGACCCCCATCCCCATCTCTCACCCTGAGCCAGGCCCCTGGGCAGGGACAAGCCTTCCCCTGGGCAACTTCTTTCTACCTTCCCCCCTCTTCTTGCTTCTCTCCCTCCCTTTCCCCCTTTCTCCCTCCCAAGAAAAGGGCTTCTGGTTTCCATTGCCTGGCAACCAGACTGCCACAGGCTGAGAAGAGCAGCACAGATGCTGCCTAATGAGGGGGCTGAAATCAGGGGCAAAATCTCTGTGCTCCAGTCCTAAGCCTCTGCCAGCACTGCCGCTGGTGCTCACAAAGTACACATTTTCTTAAATTTGCAATTTCTGTGCTCTATGATGAAAAGCCTTCCCAAAGCCGGACAGATAACCCGCATTTGGATAAATACCTCCTTGATCCACCCTTTTCTATTTCATATTGAAAACCTTTTGTTATGGAAAATTTCAAGCCTACACACAAGTAGAATAGCATAATGAGCCCTCCTGTGCACACCACCAAGCATCAACAATTATTAACTCCTAGCCAGATTGTCACATCATTTTAAGTATTCCGTTTGCAGCTCTGGAACATTAGAATTCTCTTTTTAACATAACTACAGTGTTATTTTAAAGTAATTAACAATAATCCCATAATATCATCAAATACCCAGTCAGTGTTCAAACTTCAAATATCGCATCACTATCATGAAGGGTTGGTCTCTTTTTTTAACATCTTACTTGGGTCGGGATCTAAATAAAATCTACACATTAATCTATAGATTCCACTTTCTGAACACCGTAGGAGAGGAAAACCTTCTCCTCTACTGTCTCTCTCTCTTTTTAGTATGTTTTGTTAGTCACCATACAGTACATCATTAGTTTTTGATGTAGTGTTGCATGTTCCTCTACTCTCTTAAGCTCAGTAACTGACACACTGAGGTGTGTAAATTAAACTGATAAAACACAGACTAACAGGAGGGGAAAACCAGAGTTTATTTACAGGCCCAATCTCTGTATACATGGCAGAACGGAGCGATCATAACTCAGAGGAGTGATTGGAGTTTGATGCTTATATGCCATCTTACTAGGTGAGGGCTAGGAGAGAAAGGCACTTGCTGGAAAACAAATGCCTTTTTGGAAAGATAAATGGGTTTTCAGGAGAACAAACAGTTGATAAGAAAGTTTGTGATAACGTTTGTCTCTACAGGTGTGAGTGGTCTTTCTGTCTCCTTCAGGACCACAAAACTCTCCTGGAGAAGAGATTTGGGGTAGATTTTATTCACAGTCTACCTTCTGGGAGTACATGGCCTGAGAAGGAATTTATGACCGCCTCATTTCCCAGAAGTTGCTGCTTTTAGTCAGATAAGGGAGGCTCCAAGAAGGATTTTCCCCCTGTCATCTGTTGAATCTCAAGGTTCTTCAGCTTAAAATAATCTTTATACCAACTCTAGGGTTCCAAGTGGGTCCCCACAATATTCCAACATAACAAGGAACTGAAGTTATCCTGGAAACCATCGACGCCCGGGCTTTTCCTAGACTTCCTATGAGCTCTGCCTTGAGCTGTGTGGAGCATTATTAGTTCCCAAATCTTAAGACGAGGACACTGAGATTCAAAGTGGTGACATGAAGAGCTCAAGGTCACCCAGCTAATGAGGCACTGGGCCAGGCCAGTAACTCATGTCAGGAGTCCAAACTCCTAATTGTATGTGTTCCAACAACCATGCTCTGCCACCCCCACCTGTCCTGCCTCCAAAGAGGTAAGAGAAGGCTTTAGGAAGGAGTCGGGGAAGGCCTCCCCTGACCACCTCTTAGTCCAGGTCCTACCCAGCATCTGCGAAAGACCCATGCAATCCCACCTCCTCTGACCGCTCTGGCCCATTTCTTTCCTCCCAAGTATCTGCCTTTGGGTGCATGTGCCTCGGTCTCCCACCCACTCAGAAGCTCCTTGAGTACAAGGACCTTAGCTCTTGGATATTGGTGACCTGCCCCAGCTGAGACTCACCCAGAGGCATTTGGAAGGTGCTCCCCAAAGGAGGGGGGCCTACTGACTGACTGCCTGAGTCAGGGGCCTTCTGGCGGGTAGGTGTGCTGGAAATACAGGTGAGTCTTTGGGAGGAGAGGTGCTGGACCCCAGGAAGGAGCAGCCGTCAGACACTGCAGAGTGAAAATGGTCTCTCTTGTCCTCAGAGGAGGCAAGGCAGTGCCCAGGGAGCAGCCTGGGTCTAGGCATCCTGATGACAGGGGCCTTTGGCCTCACCCCTCCCTCTTACAGACTATTTACCCTCTGGAGGCATCAGGGAGTCCTCATCTGTGCAGCAAAGACACTCCAGAGAATCTGCCAGGCTGTCTTGTGGTTGAAGGAGCCCTCTCAGCTTGGAGCACTGAAGTGTGCTCTAGCTGGGGAACCCTGATGGCAGGTCTGGGTCTCTGCTCTTTCATTTTGCTGCTCTGTGACCCTGGGCAGGCAATTTCCTCCCTGTGGGTCTTTGTTTCCTTATCTATACAATGAAAGCGTTGGGCCAGATGATCTCTAGGGGACCACTAGCCCCCACATTTCTATGATCTCCAGGAAACAGAGACCCATAACATTCCTTGGTAAATGGTTACTGTTCTTTATTATCTTTACAGTCAGAAGGGTCTTCCTGCCCGTTTCCTACTGTCTCTGAGTCTTGGCTTCTCTGGCCAAGGCCCAGGTCTAGATAGGCATGTTCGTTGTCGCAGAAGTATCTGGGTGGGCAACAGGCACTTTCATGGAATAGAATGCACAACTCAAGTCACAATGGTGGGAGAGTGGGGTCTGGAGCTCTGCAGCCCCTACACCCAACCCCAGAGGTGTTCAGGAGGCAGCAGCGTTCAGATGTCATGGAGATGAACGATTGTGACACTGATCATCTCCTTGCCCTCCATGTAGCCCTACCTCCCCATTCTCCAGACAAGGAAACAGGGACTTGTCCAAGCTCACAAAGAGCTAGGACAGAGAGGAGCTTGGAGTGGGGAAGAGTTGGGGACCTCCTCAGTAGGGAATCTTTCCTAGTGAGGGGTGGGGATGGTGAGGAAGAGAACCAGTCCCCAGAGTTGTGGCATTAACTAAAATCAGTTTGTGAAACCCATCATCAGGGAGCTGCTGGGTTCTCCTGGGGGAATGAGCACACACACACACACAGACCACAGGAGAAGAGGTCACAAACATGTCTGACTACCAAACACCTGAGCTGGGGCTCTAACTTGACCGCCCCACCAGGAGCTACTGAATCTCCCAGCTATTTCATTTATTCAACAAATAGTGACTAAGTTACTGGGGACCAAACTGTGAACAAGTGGGACATGGTCCCTCCCTCTCAGAGTTTGCAACATAGGCAAGTGCTCAAGAGGAGATTCCAACTCAGGGAGCTACTCCCAAGCTAAAGGAAGCCGGAGCCTGTGGGAACGCAGCAGAGCCCATCTCAGGGGCTCGAGAGCTACAGGCACTGTCCTGGTTGTGCCCATTTCTAGAGGAGTCAGTTCTGGTCGGTTGGGAGGGTAGCTGTGGGGAGCAATTGATTTCCTTTCTTCAGGTCAGGCAGGCATAGTCAAGGATGTGGATGACCCTCAGGAACTTTTTGTTATCTCAGTAAGAACTGGGCAACTTCTGGAGCTTGGAGGAGAGGTGAGGCTCCTTTTCTTTAGGCGGGGCTTCTCAAAGTAATGGGTTGGGACCCCAAAACTCACTGTTGAGTCTTCAGTGGCTCTCCTGAGCAGAAGTTGCATATGAACTTGGCCCCCTTTCTCTTGCTGGTTGTGGTGATGTGAAGTGTGCATTGTGGGGATTCAAAAAATGTCAAAAGTTAAATTATTCTGAAAAAAAATTGCCCCCACTCATTCTGAGGGCCAAGTCATCTCCTTCTTCAAACCTGTGCTTGTGATTTATCTTCCATTGATCCTGACAATTAATATAGAGGGCACTGAGCAAGGGCACTGAGCAAGGCTGCCCCTGTTCTCCATCCTTGCTGCTCTTCTGCTATGTGTGTGGTGGGAAGTGACACAGGAAACAAGGGGGGAGAGGGAAGTTATGGAAAGTGTCCTGTGGATTCTATGTTTACGAAGCTCAGTGACATGTAGAGAGGTTTAAGTGAAACTTTCGTGGGAAAAAGTAAGGAAATGCCTTGTTTTAACTGCCTGGTCATTCCTATTGTTTGGTTTCCGAGTCTTTTTGTTTCCAGGCTGTTTTGTAAGTGCTGAGCTATTAAGGAGCTGTATGTCTTCTTGGAACAGAAAAGGAAGGGCCCTCTTGTCCCTTGGGCCTCTCCTAACCAACTCTCCATCCATGTGTAGATACTCTTTGCCGCTGTCCCTTATATGGGGCCTGTGCCCATGGCAAACAGTGAACCTCCATTCCTTTGGGGCCCAGGGCTTCACATTCCTTCTCTCCCCCATGCTGAGTTCCACCCATGTCAGACTTTGGATCATAGAGAAGCAAAGGTGTGGTGGTATCCAACCACTTTTTACTAAGAGCTGGGATCCGAGGCCTAGGGAACACAGAGCACTTGCCCTTGTTTCAGGTATCAGAATGCTGTAAACCTCTATTTCACTCAGTTATTAGTAATTTAATGCAGTGCTTATTGCAGAGTTATGTTCTGGAATAGAATGCACAATCCTGATGGATCTTTAAGAAACAATTCTCAACCTCTCTAATTCTGAGCCTATCCCCTTGTACCTATGTACTCTATTTCTCATATAGAGTAACTGAGTTTCAGAGAAGGGAAGTCATTTGCTCAAAGCTCCATGGCAATCAATTGCAGAACTGAAAGTCGGGTTTCTTAATAATAGGTAACCTTTATAAATTGAGTAACTGGAAGTCCCAGTTTATGAATATTGTCCCACTTTAATTATTGGAAATAAAATTCCCTGTATACGTTGGCATGATTTGGATGATAAATTATGTTCTCCCCCTATTTAAATGCCATTCATTTTACTTTGTATGCATTATTTATATTATCTTTATAATAACTTTATAATACAAGTACTACTATCTTCATTTTACAGTGTAAGAAAATTAATTAGAAGGGGTTTTGCTACTTGCCTGAATGTATAGAGAAGGTAATTGATGAAGCGAGGGCTGTGCACTCAATTGTCAAGACTATTGTTTAGTGTCTCCAGACCAAACTCTCACAAGAGAGGTCTGGGGCTATGTACAGAACAGATGCTTGACTTCAACTTTTGCCCTTTGGGAGGTGTATTAACTTGAGCTGGGCAGACAAGGCAGAGAGCAAGCAGCTCAGTGCAGGAGGGGGCAGAGGGATATGATCCCCAGGCCTGGTGGAGAAGAGCACTTTTAGGGGCAGCTGATGACAATAGCACAAGCCAGTTGAGTAGGGTGGTTGGAAAGGATACAGCTGTAGCCCCTTGAACAAAGAGGACAAGGGGCAAGAACTCAATGCTGCTGCTATCATCTCTGGTGGGCCCCATCTCTGCTTCAACTCCCTTTGGTTCTAGTTCCCAGGAAAACCAACTTTGTTGAACTGTCTCCGCCTAGATAAATATCACTTCCTAGCCACAGGAGACTACTGAGGGGTACTGGAAACACCCACTTCCCACTCTGCCCTCTCATGTTCCCCTTCTGCAGCCTGGCACTGAAAACTGCAAAAGGTTTGTCCCGGACAGAGTCAATTCTTTTCTACTAAACCTTAAACTCCAAACCCATAATTAGTCTTTTGTGTACAATATTTATTTCTGACAGAGTTTGTCTTGGCATGGGGGCTACCTCCTCCAAAAAACACGTCTCAACAAACAGCTCCTGCTCTTCTTCACCTTGGTGTTTGCTAGCTTGTTCACCCTGCCCCAACCCTGCCCCTTGGGAAATGCCACCCACATAGAAGAATGGAATAGGCTGCAATAGGAGCTGAACAGCCTGGCTTTTACTGATACCTGCTGCTCCACCAAAACCCACCAAGCAGGTATCCTCAGCCAGAGCTTGGACCAGCCCCCCGCCCACTGCATGGAAAGAGCCCTTGGAGTCCTCTATACACCCCAGCCTTGGACCTGAGGGTAAGGCATTAGTCATTTTCTTTGAAGTTTTCCTGAAATCTTGTCCATCCTCCAGGGAGGGAGTGTCCAAGGAACATCTTCAGGTCCTGTGTCCAAGTACTATCTGAGATTCTTAAAGTTTTGGAGTCCTTCTCAGCTCTCTCTTCCCCCCTTTCCAGGAAGAGTCCTGTCTCTTCTTAGAATCTCAAGTCTTCCTGTATTAGAAAAATATAATGTGTTACTTTAGGCTCTGGCACTTACAGATTAGTGACTTTGGGTGGTACACTTTAATCTCTCTGGGCCTCAGTCTCTCCATGCATAAAATTAGGATATTGGTTTAGATGAACACTAAGTGTTGTTATTCCAAACTCTTGTATATGTGGTTCAAATTTAAGTCTGCTCCCATTGGCAGGTCCCCAGTCCAGGCTCTCTCCTACCCTCCCTAAAAAACTTTGAAACCAGCCTCCTCAGTAGTGGCTTCTAATCCTGCCTTCATACCCTATGGGCACAATAACCACAGTTATCTTTCTAACATTCTACTTGAACCATGTGTGGGCTCTCCAGTACCTAAAGATTCAGGTCCTTTTCCTGACTCTGTCATTCAAAATTCTCCACACTCAAAGTTGGAGAAAGGCTCAGGACACATCTGTTTTGTGTGGCTTTTTGGATATTTTAAAATGAAAAAATGTCAAAATATGCTATCAGAAATTGTGGTACTTTTGAAATACTTACCTTTAACAACTAAACATTTTAACACACATCACTCATAAAATGCAACATATACCATTCACAAGACAATTACCAGATTAATAGGTATTTATTGGAGACATTTTCTGAGTGAGACCTCTAGCCTGATGGTCCTTCTGACCTCTTCCTCTTGCTTTCCCTACATCCCACAATGGACCCCGACAATGTACAATACTAGTCGAACCAATCCAGAACTCCCCAAACTTGGCAGTGCCCTTGAATTACCTAGGTGGTTCCCAAGCTGACGTTTGGGATCACTGGACAGGCTCCCTTTACATGTGTGTTAGCCTCCTGCTTGGACTGGCCAGACCTTTGGCTTTGCATTGCTCCATAGCCACCTCAGCCCCTGGTTTCAGGCCAAAATCCTGGCAGGTTATTAGTCAGTGTTGGTTTCATGGCTGAACACCAACCAGGGTAGAAATGTGTTTACAGCCCTGGTTGTATTCCTGCTCTCTCCTCACTCCCTTCAGGGACACTACATAGCTTCTACAAAAAGACACACTGTGCCTTCAAGTCCCTGACATTACTTTCTCTCTACTTCAACCCAAAATATATGGTTTTTCAAACCTCTCTTGTCCTATCCCTACAAGCCCCTGACCTTCTTTTCAGACACCTCACTTCTGTCTCAGCTCCCGTTGTCCTTGTCCTGAGGGTTCCACAGACCCAATTTTTAAGACAGGGAGTATACTGGGCTTCTTTTGTTTGATTTTCTTTTGACCCACAGTGCTTTTCTTTGCTGCCTGTGGGCACAAACAAGTCCAGACTTGAGAGTTAAGAACTTCGAGGAATTTCTTTGTTCCTGGTACAGCAGGGAAGCTGGGGTAAGCTGTTTGCCTTCTTTGCACCTTGGTTACTTCACCTATAGAGCAGGTATCATAAATAATGAAAGATTAAACTCTGTCCTTGCTAGAAGATAGCATGTTTATCTGATCTCTGGCATTCTAAGTGCATGGTGACCACAGGGCACTTGGAGTATAGTAGTAATGAGCGGGAAGTCATGCCAGTGAAGGAAATAAGGGAAAGAACACTAGACTGAGGGTCAAAGGCCCAAAGTTAGGTTTCCTTCTGGTACTAACTTGCTTTGCATCCTAAGGCAAGCCACTCAAGCTCTCTGGCTTCATTTTCTTCCTTTGCAAAATGTGTATGTATAGCCTAGTGGCCAAGAGCAAGGGCTTTAAAGTCCCAGCTCTACTACTTACTAGCTGTGACCTAGTCCAATCACCAAATCCCTCTTGGTTTGTTTACTTATTTGAGGGAATGTAAATGGGGATACTAATTGTATTTATTTTATTTGATTGTTATGAGGATTAAATGAGATAACATAGATAATATAAAGAATTTAATGTAGTATGTGTAAGTTATTACTACAACTACTAATATCAAGGAAAGGAAGATCTGGGGTAGGACATTTGACTATTTTACATAGTTGCTGTGAGAATCTAATGAGATAAGTGCTAGAAAAAGGCTTTGGAAAATAAAAGGACTCTTAAAAGTTGAGGTGGGATTGAAATAAAAGACAAAGGTGTTGGGACCTTCCCCCTTGCTGCCAAGAGGTTTGAGTCTATGGGCTCTGGCTTTCTCAATGCTGGCATGAGTGTCTGTTGCCTTCTTCTCCCACTGACCCATCCTTGCATTCATGATGATTTGCTCCTCCTGGCAGATTGAATTAGAAGAGGGGATTTGAAAACTTGGCCTCCATCCCTCTGCCACCCCTACTCTAGAGGCACCTTTCAGATAAGTAACCAGTGCCCAGCCCAGACCCACACTTCACTTCACATTTGCCCTACTAAAAGTCTGGCTTTAGTTGCCAATGGTCAGCCTTCCTACTGCTGTAGTTCAGGTTCTGGGGTGTGTTGGAACCTATGGGGTACCATGAGAACTCACTGCTCTGAACAATTATTAACTTCTGCACACAAAGACATACTGTTGCATAATAGTCATTCAACAAAACCAGGCTAGCTAAAGGAGGGGTGCATGTCTGTGGCTGTAGGGTTTCCTTCCATAACAGCTTGAGAGGAGTGACTGTCCTCATCTGCATTCCCCAGGACAATATTTAATTTCTACATGCCAGTCTCTTATATGACCTCATTTAATCTTCACAAAACAAACATTTAGTTGGTATTTTTATAATATCCATTTTCCAGATAAGGAAACTGAGGCTTAGAGATGTGAAGTAAGTTGCTCTAGGTCAAACAACAAGTTAAGTAGAAAATCTTGTTCTTAAACCCATGTCTTTTCTGACTGCAGAGCTTACACTTTTAACCTACACATTGTAGAAAGAGTAATCCATCCCAGAACCTTCCTGTGGTGGTATAGGTCCCAATCTGCTTCAAGAATGGTCAAGCTGAGGCTTAAGGAAATTTCTCTCTGCAATTGCCAACCACCGCAATATCCTCTGGCCTGCAAGAACTTTTGATTTCCTTCCTCTGCTCTTTCCTTCATTGTCCCCATCTGTCACAGAAAACACTTAACAGAAAGGGTCAGTATCCCTGGAAAAGGCATTTTAGAGTGAAAAGTGAGGTCAGTCCATGTTTTCCCAGTCCCTCACTCTGGCTTTTTTTTCTCTACCTCCATCCCTCTGCTCTGACAAGGAGTGCAGGTGTGCTAGGGTTTATAAGAAGATTCCTGTTTAGAGGCAAGAACATGGCCTAATCTCAAGACTGAGATTTCCTCTTTGTGAAGCCATAGCACGAGGCCCCTAACTGTGGAATCAACATTAGTGTTTTTTTTTTCAGCTCTGAGGATCAAAACCTTATTGATCCTGGCAGCCAGTCTTCCCTGAATTGATTGTCATTTGTCTCAGGCCAGCCACCCAAAGTTTTCTTCCTAATGCTGGACCGCAAGTGTGGGGAGAGCCACTTCTAGAGACAGAGTGACCACCTGTCTCCTTGGGTTGCCCACTACAAGTAGTTACCCAAACTAGCCACCTTCTTAGCTCAGAAGTGCCCTCAAAGTTGAGGGCAGGGCCCTATCTAGTTTCAGGCTCAGGACAGGAAGGGGCTCATCTTTTCGGCATTTGTTTTCTTGTTCTGGCTCTCCAAAGGCCCTGATGCTTCCTGAAGCAGAGTGTAGAAAATTAGCCATCTGATTTCTGCTCTTCCCTCATGGCTGGACAGATCATTGGAGACCTGTCATACACTGTGGTACAGTGGAAGGAGTACTAGATTAGTAGTCCAAAGAAGGGGATTTTAGTCCTGGCTTAGCAATCTACCTGCTGTGTTTCCTTGAGTAGTTTGTGTCCTCTCTGAGACTCCATTTTCCCCATCTATGAATTTTTAAAAACTTTATTGTGGTACAATTGACATACAATAAACCACACACATTTCAAGTGTACAATGATGAGTTGAGGAGTTTTGATGTGTACACACTCATGAAACCATCACTGCAGTCAAAGTAATGGACATATCTATCACCCTTAAAAGTTTCCTAATGTCTTCCTAATTCCTTCCTCCCACCTCATTCCCTGCCCCTCCCCCCACAGGCAACCACTAATATATGTTCTGTCACTATAGATTAGTTTGTATTTTTCGAGAGTTTTACATAGCTGGAGTCATATAAGTATTTTAAGATTCATCCGTCTTGTTGCATGTATCAATTTTGTTCATTCTCCCTCCCTCCCTGCTTCTCTGCCTTCCTTCCTCTCTTTTTTACATTTTATCAGTTGGGGGGTAGTATTGAATTTTATTAAAGTGGAAAGGTCTCTGAGACATGAATAAATTTTAAAAAACATATTGTAAGTGGTATGTACTATATATATTGTCCTTGACAAAACTATAACTATATATAATGTATATGCATATATATATATACTATATGTATAAATACACATACATAAATATAGTCACATATATTTTCTATAAATTTAACTATATTTAAATTAAATATACAATTTATATATTTATTTATATATATAAATCTGGAGGAATACATACCAAGGTAAAAATATTTGTCTCCAAGTGATTGGAATTGTGGAGATATTTTTTGCCTTACTTTTCTGTTTTCTAATTTTTCAACTGTGAAAATATATAGCTCTTTTAAAAGATAGGAAAATGTTACTATATTTTTAAACAGCTTTCTTGAGGTAAAATTGGCATACCATAAATGCCCATTATATAATACACACTCTGATAAGTTTTGATATATTTTTATATATACATTATGAAGTCATCGCCATATTCAAGATAATGAGTAAACTTATCATCCTCAAAAGTCCTGTCCCTATCCACAGACAACCATTGCTCTTCTTCCTGTCACTACAGATTAGTTTTCATTTTCTAGAATTTTATATAAATGGAATAAAAAGTGAATCTTTTTTTAGTCTGGCTTCTTTCACATATCACAATAGTTTTGAGATTCATCCAAGTTGTTTCATATATCAGTAGTTCAATCCTTTTTATTGCTGAGTACCATTTTTTGGTATGGATGTGTTTATCCATTTACATATTGATGGACACCTGGGTTGTTTCTAGTTTTTTACTATTTACTATTACATTCATTTCTTTTGGGTTGCTGGGTCATTGTAACTCCATGTTTGACTCTTTGAAGAACTTCCAGGGTGATTGCACTATTTTACATTCCCAGCTGCTGTGCAACTAGAGCTAAGAGTTCCAGTTTTTCCAAATCCTGACCAACAGCTGCCATGGTCAGTTTTGAAATTTTTAAATATTTTAATAGTTGTGTAGTGGTATCACATTGGGCTTTAATTTGTATTTCTCTTACGACTAATGATGTTAAGCATCTTTTCATTATTTGTTTACTATCCAAATATCTTCTTTGGTGAAGTGTCAGTTCAAATGTTTTACCTGTTTTCAATTGGGTTCTTTATTTTCTTATATTTGAGTTTTGAGCATACACACACATACACAGAGGATATAAGTTTTCCTTTATCAGACATACAATTAGCAGATATTTTCTTTCAGTATGTAGCTTGTGTTTTAATTCTCTTAAAAGTGTATTCGAAGAGTAAATTTTTAAATTTTGATGAAGTCAATTTTATGTATTTTTAATGCTTTTGCTCTTTGTGTTCTACTTAAGAAATCTACACCTCACTGAAGATCACTGTGCTTTTCTCCTGTTTTCTAGAAGTTTTATACTTTTAGGTCTTACAGTTAGGTCTATAATCCATTTTGAGTTAATTTTACAGTATGATATGAGGTCACAGTTCAACTTCACTCTTTTCCATGTGGATATCCAGGTGATACAGCCATCTGTTGAAAAATATTATTCTTTCTCTATTGAATTGTTGTGACACTTTTGTTGAAAATCAACTAGTCATATATGTGTGGGCCCATTTCTAAACTCATTATTTTTTCAACTGATCTATACATCCATCTTTTGCCAATAACATAATGTCTAGATTGCTGTAACTTTATAGTAAATCTTGAATTCAGGTCACTTTAAGTCCACCAACTTTGCTCTTCATTGTCAAAATTATTTCCACGATTCTGTATCCTTTTCATTTACACATAAATTTGAGAATCAGCTTGCTACATTTTACAAAACAAAACAAAAAAACCTTGTTGGGATTTTGATTGGGATTGCATTGTATCTATGGAATAATTTGGAGAGAATAGCTTAACAATAATGAGTCTTCTGACCCATTAACAAGATATATCCTTCCATATATTTAGGTCTTTCTTAATTTCTCTCATCCACATTTTGTAATTTTCAGTATAGGGGTCTGACACATATTTTAAAATCAAATTTATATAGCCAAACTGTGGAAGGAGCCAAGATGTCCTTCAACAGATGACTGGATTAAGAAGATGTGGTTCATACATACAATAGAATATTACTCAGCCATCAGAAAAGATGAATACCTGTCATTTACATCAATATGGATAGAACTGAAGGGTATTATGCTAAGTGAAATAAGTCAATCAGAGAAAAACAATTATCATATGGTTTCATTCATATGTGGAATATAAGAAATAGTGTACAGGATCATAGGGGAAGGGAGGGAAAACTGAATGGGAAGAAATCAGAGAATAAGCCAAACCATGAAAGACTCTTGACTCTGGGAAACAAACTGAGGGTTGTGGAAAGGGAGGTGGGTGGGGGTATGGGGTAACTGGATGATGGGCATTAAGGAGGGCATGTGATGTGATAAGCACTTAGTGTTTTATACACAACAAATGAATCATTGAACACTACACCAAAAACTATGGACATGCTATATGTTGGCTAATTGAATATAAATAAAATAAAATAAAATTTATAAGTATTTAAAATTTCTGATGATATTATAAATGGTATTTTACTTCTATTTTTAATTATTCATTGTTAGTATATAAAAATACAACTGGGTTTTGAATGTTGGCTATGTAACCTGAGATAATTATATTGGATTTATAAAATTTGTAGTCCTTTTAAAAAATATTTTATTTATTTATTTATTTGAGAGAGAGAGAATGAGCACAAGTGGGGGGAGTGAGGCAGAAGGAGAAGCAAACTCCCCACTGAACAGGGAGCCCAATGCAGGGCTCAATCCCAGGGCCCTGAGATCATGACCTGAGCTGAAGGCAGACACTTAATCGACTGAGCCACCCAGGTGCCCCTAAAATTTGTAGTCTTGTTATAATTGTATACTGCACTGATTGATTTTGGATGTTGAACTAATCTTGTGTTTTGGGGATAGATATGACTTGACCATGTTTTATCCTTTCTACATGTTGTCAGATTCAATTTACTAAAATGTTGTTAAGGGTTCTGCCACTGTGTTTATGAGGGACATTCATCTGTAGTTTTCTTGTGATGTCTTTATCTGGTTTTGGTATTAGGTAATACTGGACTCATAGAATGAATTGGAAAGTGTTCTGTCTTCTATTTTTTGTAAGGGTTTGTGTAGAATTGGTATTGTTTCCTCGAATGTCTGAAATTTACCAGTGAAACCATCTTGGTTACCCCTTCAATGATTTTTTAAAAGTAGGCTCCATACCCAATGTGGGGCTTGAATTCATGATCAAGAGTTGCATACTCTGCTGACTGAGCCAGCCAAGTGCCTCACTCCCTCTATGGTTCTTGAGGACCCCTTCATTTTTAACATTTTTAGCATTCTACAATTCTAATAAGGCCTTTTTTTTCTGTTTTAGATGTGTGTCTCTCCTTGTCTCCTTACTTCTTATCTGCTGTCTTTGTCTCCTCTCTCTTTCTCATACCTTCTACAGGTGAATGATAGTCTGAGTCTGTAGGTGCTGGCTACCCTCTTCAGAGAAAGCTGAGGAAATTGTTTCAATTCATTGTTCCTCCAAGCACTGATGGTTTTGGCTCAAGAACTACCTATAATATACTTTAGCTGCTAGTGTAGATAACTATTGTCCTAAACCAGTTGTCACCAAATCAGTGGGCTATAGGCCATTAAGTAGAGCCCAGTCACCCATGAAAGACTAGGGCAAGAGTTAGAAGGACTGCATTTTCAGATCTTATGTGGGTACTTCTAAGTGTTAGTCTCTCTGGGCTTGAGTCTGACTACCTATAAAATTAGAAACTGGATCTCTAGAACTTCTGATCCCAAAAATGGAAGTAAATAAACAATAGCATCAGAGAGAAGGAGCCCAAATGACCTAATAAAGGGGGATAATAAGACAACTTATGTTTTCAGTGATTATTTGACTTTCTAAGTTTTGATACTCAAAAGTAGATAGACCATTAAAGTTGACATGTTTTGAGGCAAAGTGTGGAATGGAAAGTTAAAAATGGGATTTGTTTTGATATTGAATGTTTACAAAAGAATATTTTCCAGTATTGCTGTGCCAACCCAGAAAAACACCACCACATTCTAATGAAGAAAAAAATTAAATACTGGCAGGATCAAATGCCAGGACAAATATAAAAACACTTTTGGAATTTTAAAATAAAAGCTTGCTACAAATCTGTAGAATTCTAGACACAGTGGATGGATGGTGAGTAGCTACCAAAGTAAATGGGCTTAGAGAAGCTGAAAGCTGGAAGAAAGACCTTCTCAACATAAGTGTTTGTCAGAAAATGGAAAAAGGTTTGGCATTAGCTTCCCTGAACAAGAGATTTTCATCTATTAACTGGGAAAATGACTACCTAGCACTTAACTTTGGGTCCTGCACAAGGTTAAATAAATAGTTAATAAATGAAGCTTGGCTGGAGGTCACTCTCCAGTCAGGCACAGAAAGGAGGTCAGGGCTCTGCTATCTCAGTACCAAGGAAGACAAGGGTTTTTCATTTCTCCCCCTCTAGTGCTCCCCAGATGAACCTTAAATTGCCTTCACTTCTCTTAACTGTGTTCCACAATGCTTTTAGTCATCTGACCAGTATTTGCTGACCACCTGGCCCGATGTACCAGTATACCATCAGCACTATCCTGAGCTGCGTGCAACCTATCCCACATAGTACCCATGCCCTACCAATGCCGTTAAGACCACCGTTACTTGCCCCAAGTATGTTTAGTCTCTTTACCATGTTCTGGCAACTCTGGTGAGGGACAGAGATGAGGCAGAAACAGGGGAATACTTCTGGTAACAGAGATACTAATTCATGGTGTCACTTTTTCCCACTTAGCATTAGGTACAGTAGTTGGATAGCTAAGCCTCAAAACTTGACCTTCTAATCATATTTGCTATCCTTTCATCATACTAGCATCTTATCAGGAAGTGGGGGCTCTTGAATAGAGCCATCTCGTCCCCATGTCAGCTCCCCTTCACCTCACTGATCTGCCCCTTTCCCCAGCTTTACCCCTTCTTTGGCTTTGTTCCATCATTCCTTCATTTGAGCTTTCATTAGTTCCCCACAACAACAGGAATTTGTAAAAGCTTGTAATTTATTTGGAGAGTTTGGCTCTTAGAGTACACTTTCCTCCTTTTGCAACTCAGAGAGAGAGATCAGAAAGGTTGGCTTTTGGCAGCCAAGGAATAAGGAATCTGGTCTTGCATTTGAGTTCTTTTCTGAGAAGTATCCCAGTACATCAAAGGCATTGGCCTGTGGGCCTGGGTAAGGATCCAGGGCACTAATTGGGCACTTGAGTGAAAAGACTTTGAGCATAAGGAATCTTGAGGACCAATAGGCCCAGGATGGAGCTGGAAAGGCCAGGGTTCTGTTCTTGCCCTGCTGAGGTCCAACAGAAGTCCAGCTGGCTGTGGATGCCTAGAGGAGGAATGGGGCCGATGCCTGCTGAATACAGACATTATGTTTACTTCAGGTACAGACCTTTTGAGGCCAACTCTCTGGAAGTATTTAACTCACCTGAGAATAGTGATTGAGGCTGAAGAGAATTTTAGGAACCAACGGATGAAAGCTGTGGATGGTGGATTTATACATAGTTCATCCTCAGGGTCTTAGAGCTGTACTGGATGCAAAGTGTATTAGTCAGAAATTAGGCACTTACAGCAGGTTGAAAATAATGCTCTGTGCCTGATGGAAATTTGTGGGGTGCCGCCTTTTATTTTGCCAAGTCTGTTTAGAAGGGTGGCTTCTACATTATCTGTTAAAATCTACAAGGAATGCCTCAGAGATACAGCAGGTTTGGTTTCAGACCACACAATAAAACAAATACCACAATAATGTGATTTTTTTGGTTTCTCAGTACATATAAAAGTTATGTTTACACTCTACTGTAGTCTTTTAAGGGTGCAATAGCATTATGTCTAAAAAAATGTATATACCTTAACTTAAAAATACTTAATTGCTAAAAGATGCTAACCATCATCTGAGTTTTTAGTGAGTTGTGTTCTTTTACTGGTGAAGGGTCTTGCCTTGATTTTGGTGGCTGCTGACTGATCAGGATGGTGGCTGCTGAAGGTTGGAGTGGATGGGGCAATTTCTTAAAATAAGACAACAGTGAAGTTTGCCACATTGATTGGCTCTTCCTTTCACGATTTCTATGTAGTGTGAGATGCTGTTTGAGAGCATTTTACCCACAGTAGAACGTCTTTCAAAATTGGAGTCAATCCTCTCAAATGCTGCTGCTGCTTTATCATGTAATTTATGTAATAGTCTAAATTCTTTGTTGTCATTTCAACAATCTACACAGCATCTTCACCAAGAGTAGATTCCATCTTAAGAAACCACTTTCTTTGATCATCCAAAAGGACTCCTCATCCATTCAAGTTTGGTCATGAGATTGCAGCAATTCAGTCATATCTTCAGGCTCCACTTCTAACTCTAGTTTTCTTGCTTTTTCTGCTACATCTGCAGTTACTTCCTTCCCTGAAGTCTTAAGCCCCTCAAAGTCATTCATGAGGGTTGAAATCAACTTCTAAACTCCTGTCAGTGTTGGTATTTTGACTTCCTCCCATTAATCACGAATGTTCTTAATGTCATCTAGAATGATGAATCCTTTCCAGAAGGTTTTCAAGTAACTTTGCCCAGATCCATCAGAGGAATCACTGTCTGTGGCAGCTATATAGCCTTATGAAATGTACTTCTTAAATAAGACTTAAAGTCAAAATTGCTCCTTGATCCATGGGCTGCAGAATGGATGTTTTGTTAGGGGACATGACTATAACGTTAATTTCATTGTACATCTCTAATGTACAGAAGTCTTGGGGAGACCAGGTGCATTGTCAATGAACAGTAATATTCTGAAAAAAATCTTTCTTTTTTTGAGCAGGTCTCAACAGTGAGCTTCAAATAGTCAATAAACCTTGTTGTCAACAGTTGTGATATTATCTAGGCTTTGTTGTTGAATTTATAGAGCACAGGCAGAGCAGATTTAGCATAACTGTTAAGGACCCTAGGATTTTTGAAATGGCAAATGAGCTTTGGCTTCAACTTAAAGTCACCAGCTGCATTAGCCCTTAACAAGACAGTCAGCCTGTCCTTTGAAGCTCCAAAGACAGGCATTAACTTCTCCTTAGCTATACAAATCCTAGATGGTATCTACCTCCAATAGAAGGCTATTTTGCCTACATTGAAAGTCTGTTGTTTAGTGAAGCCACCTGCATTAACTATCTCAGTTAGATCTTTTGGATAACTTGCTGCAACTTCTGCACCAGTGCTTGCTGCTTCACCTTGCACTTCTATGTTATGGAGATGGTGTCTTTCCCTAAACATTATTAACCAACCTCTGCTATATTTAAACTTTTCGTGATGGCTACTGAATGATCAGGGTGGTGGTTGCCGATCATTGGGTAGCTATGGAAATTTCTTAAAACAGGACAGCAATCAAGTTTGCTGCTTTGATCAACTTCCTATCACAAATGATTTCTCTGCAGCATGCAATGCTGTTTGACAGCGTTTTACCCACAGTAGAATTTATTTCAGAATTGGGGTCAATCCTCTCAAATCCTGCTGCTGCTTTATCAACTAAGTTTTTGTAATATTCTGAGCCCTTTGTTGTCATTTCAACGTTCTTCACAGCATTTTCACCAGGAGTAGATGTCATGTCAAGAAACCACTTTCTTTGCTCATCCCTAGCACTTTATCCATTCAAGTTTCATCATGAGAATGCAAAAAATTCAGTTGCATCTTTAGGCTTCACTTCTAATTCTCTTTCTTTTTCTTTTTCCACTGTACCTGCAGTTAGTTCCTCCACTTTCAATTTTTAATCCCTCAAAGTCATCCATGAGGTTTGGAATCAACTTCTTCCAAACTCCTGTTAATGTTAATATTTTGACTTCTTCCCATGAATCACACGTGTTCTTAATGCCAACTAGAACATTATATAATTTCAGAAGGTTTTCATTTTACTTTGTCCAGAATCATCAGCTTAATCTTTGTAGATGGGAGCTATAGCCTTATGAAATGAATTTCTTAAAGAATAAGACTTGAAAGTCAAAATTACTCATTTATCCCTGGGCTGCAGAATGGATATTGTGTTAGCAGGCATTAAAAAAAAACATTAATTTTGTTGCACATCTCCACTGAAGCTCTTGAATGATCAGATGATTGTCAATGAGCAGTAATATTTTGAAAGGAATTTTTTTTTCTTCTGGGCAGTAGGTCTCAACAGTCAACTTAAAATATTCAGTAAACCATGTTATAAACGAATGGGCTATCATACAGGCTTGTTGCTCCACCTATAGAGCATAAGCAGAGTAGGTTTTGCATAATTCTTAGGGGACCTAGGATTTTCAAAATGGTAAATGAGCATTGGCTTCAACCAAAAGTCATCAACTACATTAGCTTCTAACAAGAGAGTCAGCCTGTCCTTTGAAGCCAAGTATTGACTTCTTTAATCGAGCTTTGAAAGTCCTAGATGGCATTTTCTTTCTTTTTTCTTTTTTACTTTTAGCTTTTTCAACTTTATCTTTTGAAAAAGTTTTAAACATACAGAAACTTAACAAGAATAATACACTGAACAATGTTTTATCCTTTCCTACCTAGATTCAACAATTGTTAACATTTTGCACATTTTACTTTCTTTTTTTTATAATAATATTTTTTATTATATTATGTTAGGTATTTTCTTCCAGTAGAAGGCTGTATCTTCTACATTGAGAATCTGTTGTTTAGTGTAGCCACCTTCAATCAATCCACCTTAGATGGATTCTCTGGATAACTTGTTGCAGCTTCCACATCAACATTGGTGCTTCACCTTGCAATTTCGTGTTATGCAGATGGCTTATTTTCCTCAATTTCATGAACCAACTTCTCCCAGCTTCAAACTTTTCTTCTATACCTTCCTCACCTTTCTTAGCCTTCATAGAATTAAAGAGAGTTGGGGCGCCTGGGTGGCACAGCGGTTGGGCATCTGCCTTCGGCTCAGGGCGTGATCCCGGCATTATGGAATCGAGCCCCACATCAGGCTCCTCTGCTGCGAGCCTGCTTCTTCCTCTCCCACTCCCCCTGCTTGTGTTCCCTCTCTCGCTGGCTGTCTCTATCTCTGTCAAATAAATAAAATAAATAAAATCTTTAAAAAAAAAAGAATTAAAGAGAGTTAGGGCCTTTGTATAGATTAGGCTTTGGCTTAAGGGAATGTTGGGGCTGGTTTGATCTTCTAACCAGACCACTGAAACTTTCTCCATATCAGCAGTAAAGTTGTTTCCCTTTCTTATCATTCACATGTTCACTGGAGTAGCACTTTTAATTTCCTTCAGTAACTTTTCCTTTGCATTCACAACTTGGCTGGCACAAGAAGCTTAGCTTTCAGCCTCTCAGCTTTTGACATGCCTTCCTCACTAAGCATAATACTTTCTAGAGTTTGACTTAAGATGAGAGCCATGTGACTCTTCATTTCACTTGAATACTTAGAAGCCATTGGAGGATTATTAATTGGCTTAATTTCAATATTGTTGTGTCTCAGGGAATAAAGAGGCCTGAGGAGAGGGAGAGAGATGGGAAATGGTTGGTTGGCGGAGAAGTCAGAACACACACCAAGGGGGCACCTGGGTCGTTCAGTGGGTTAAGCGTCTGCCTTCAGTTCAGGTCATGATCCCGGGGGCCTGGCATTGGGCTCCTTGCTCAGCAGGGAGCCTGATTCTCCCTCTGTTTGCCATTCCCCCGTTTGTGTTCTCTCTCTCTCTCTGACAAATAAATAAAATCTTTTAAAAAAGAACACACACATTTGTCTGTTAAGTTTGCCATCTTATATGGACACAGTTCGTGGTACCCCAAAACAATTACAATAGTAACACCAAAGATCACTGATCACAAATCACCATAACATGTATAATTATAATTAAAAATTGAAATATTGCAGGAATTACCAAAATGTGACACACAGACATGAAGTAAGCATATGCTGTTGGAAAAATGGTGCCAGTAGACTTGCTCAATGAAGGGTTGCCACAAGCCTCCAATTTGTAAAACACACACACACACACACAACAAAACTCAATATCTGTGAAGCATAATAAAGTGAAGCACAAAGAAATAAGGTATGCCTATACTTTTCATGTTTCACAAGTCTCCCAGATCTTAGCTGCTTCACTGAAATCTCTTTGTCTTCCTCATATGAGAGCAAGAGTAATAAAGGGAACAACAAAAACTCCCTAGCTTTAATCATCATCATCATCATTATGATTACTGGTTCTTCTTTTTTATTTTTTTTATTTTTTTATTTTTTTAAAAGATTTTATTTATTTATTCGACAGAGAGACAGCCAGCGAGAGAGGGAGCACAAGCAGGGGGAGTGGGAGAGGAAGAAGCAGGCTCATAGCAGAAGAGCCTGATGTGGGGCTCGATCCCAGAACGCCGGGATCACGCCCTGAGCCGAAGGCAGACGCTTAACCGCTGTGTCACCGAAGCGCCCCTCTTCTTTTTTATTTTTTAAATTAATCAATTATTTTTAAAAGATTTTATTTATTTATTTATTTATTTATTTGTCACAGAGAGAGAGAGAGACCACAAGCAGGGGGAGTGGCAGGCAGAGGGAGAAGCAGGGTCTCCGCTGAGCAAGGAGCCCAATATGGGAGCTACTCATTGAGCCACTTAACTGACTGAGCCACTCAGGCATCCCGGTTCTTGTTTTTTAGATATAGTCATCCCTTGATTATTTTTCTCTTACTAAATTTCCTCTGATAATCTTTACTTCTAACAATCATTTAAAATACTTTCTCTTAACATCATGCTACTCTTTTTCAGTTATTAGTCTAGCTATTAGATTACCTTTCTTTCCCTTAATATAATGATTTTTCTGTCGCTTGAAATGTCTGACTTGTCTGAAATCTATAAATAGAAAATTTTACTCTAGTCTTGAACCATGGGATTTATAAATTGTATTGCCTTATTTTTTTTTAAAGTTCCTTATCCTACTGTGAGATCCTTGAAGGCAAGGACCATGTGTCACTTACTTAGCAGCCTCAGGGCCTATAGGATAGCCATGTCTCTGGCCAGAGAGGATGTTAAATGACTGTTGAATAAATGAATATCATATATAGGTGGCTTCATTTTTATAATGTGCATTTAGCATTAAAAACTATATCAAGGTACTTTTCGATATTCCTGCCATGAAGCATGGCTAAAAACACTGGGCCCTGTGTATGAAGAAAATATAAAGACTGAAAGGTAGGGAGAAGGAGGCTGATGGGCTAGGGACCTCAGGACCTGAGGAGCAACATAGCAGTAAATTACATGATTTTTATTTTGGCCTCATATATCTTAGACCTGGAGCTGAAAAAGTTAACAAGTCAGAAATACCAATGGATAAACAAGCCCTTAGAAAATCCTGATTCTTCTAGCTAAAAGACCAGGAGAGAGGTAGCATAGCAAGACAGAAAACTTTTAGATGATAACCACTCTGTTCCAGCCAAACACCATGGGGGGAAAAATTCATCCCATCTGACTTTTATCAGCAAAGGTTTAGTGGGAAACCTAGACTTCTACACTCACCTAGTTGTAACAAGGTGCCCCAAACTACCCCACAATGCTGAGGTAGTATCAGAGAAAACTAAGTGGAGAGCTAAGAATTTAATTCTTTTTTGATGGTAAGAAGGCCTACTCTTCCCCCATAATGTCAATGGAGGGAGCCTGGACTTTCACCTTTCCAGATTTTAACTTTTGACTCCCCTCCCATTCCTAGAGAGGTGCCAAGGTGGTGTCACTGAAGGCCAAGTAGGAAAGTAGGACTTTTAACATCATTCAATATAGTAACAGTTAAAGCAATGTGGGAAATAGTAATAAGCAATCCCTACCCTTCCTAGCCAGGAAAATATCAGATGAAGCCCAGTGGGGATTTTGAACACCAACCCCTGCTCAGCAGTAACAAGGCACCCATCCTTCCCAGGGTGTCAATGGAGGCTAAGCAGGGAACCTGGACTTCCACCCCCATCTCTTACACCCCATCTAGCAATAATGAGGTGGTGCCTTACTGGTACAGTGTCATAGCAGACTTGTTAAAACACAAGATTTAGATAAGATCCAGAGTCTTATAATATCCCAAATGTCCAGAATAGAAAATCACTTGTCACAGCAAAGACTAGAAAAATCTCAACTACAATGAGAAAAGATAATCAACTAACACCGACACCAAAACAACACAGATATTGGAATTATTTGACAAGGATTTTATTTTTTTTATTTTTTTTTAAAGATTTTATTTATTTATTTGACAGAGATAGAGACAGCCAGAGAGAGAGGGAACACAAGCAGGGGGAGTGGGAGAGGAAGAAGCAGGCTCATAGCAGAGGAGCCTGATGTGGGGCTCGATCCCGTAACGCCGGGATCATGCCCTGAGCCGAAGGCAGACACTTAACCGCTGTGCCACCCAGGCGCCCCTGACAAGGATTTTAAAGCAGCCATCATAAAAATGCTTCAATGAGAAATTACAATCATACTTGAAACAAATTAAAAAAAATACTGTCACAGCAAATAAATAGAAGATACAAAGAAGAAACAAATGGACATTTTATAACTAAAACATACAACAACTGAAATAATGATTATAAGAACCTCTCTGGAGAGGCTCCATGAAAGAATAAAGAGGACAAAGGAAAGAAGAACTTGAAGATAGGACAATAGAAATCATCAAATTTGAGCAACAGAGAAAAAATAAATTGGAAAAAAAATGAACAGTTCCTCAAGGAACTGTGGGGCTATAACAAAAGATGTAACATTCCTGTCAGCAGCGGAGTCCTGGATGGAGAGGAGAAAGGAGATACAGCTGAAAAAGTATAATGAAATAATGACTGAAAAAATCCCAAATTAGGCGAAGACAAACCTACAGTATCAAAGAAGCTGAGTGAATCCCAAGAGGATGAACTCAAAGAAATTTATGCCAAAATACATCATAATAAAACTTCTAAAATCTAAGCACACACACACACACACACACACACACACACACACACACACATCTTGAAAACACTGAGAGAGAAATTACACCTTAACTAAAGGGGAAACATTCAAATGACAGTGGAGTTCTCATCAGAAATCATGAAAGGCAGAAGGAAGAAGTGGCACATTTTTCAACTGCTGAAAGAAAAAACTGTCAATCCAGAATTGCATATCCAATGAAAATATACTTTAGGAATGGAGGCAAAGTCAAGATATTCTCAGATGAAGGAAAACTAAGACACTTTGTCACCAGCAGACCTACCTTAAATGAATGGCCAAACGATGTTCTTTAAACAGAAAGGAATCTTGGGGCGCCTGGGTGGCACAGCGGTTGAGCGTCTGCCTTCGGCTCAGGGCGTGATCCCGGCATTGTGGGATCGAGCCCCACATCAGGCTCCTCTGCTGTGAGCCTGATTCTTCCTCTCCCACTCCCCCTGCTTGTGTTCCCTCTCTCGCTGGCTGTCTCTCTGTCAAATAAATAAATAAAATCTTAAAAAAAAAACAGAAAGGAATCAATAAAAGAAGGAACCTTGAAACATGAAGAAGGGAGAAAGAATAATGAAAGGTAAAATTATGGATGATTACAACAGACTTTCCTTCTCACTTTGTGTTATCTATATTACGTTTAACAGTTGAAGCCAAAATTATATTGATTCCTGATGTGGTTATCAATGTATATAAAGCAAATATTTAAGAAAATTATATTATAAATGAGGGAGAGTGAAGGGACATACAGAAAGTTAGGTTCTTACATTCCACTGAAACTTGTGAAATGTCAACATCAGTAAACTTTGGTAAGTTACATACATATAATAAAACAGCTAGAGCAACCACTAAAAAAGGTATACAAAACGAGACACTCAAAAGCACTATAAATAAATCAAAATGGAATTCTAAAAACTGTCAAAGGGACCTACAGGCAGGCAGGGAAAAGGGAAATAGAGGAAGGAAAAACAGAAAACAAAATTAAATGACCCCACCATATCAATGATTATGTCCACTGTAAATGGTCAAAATACATCAATTAAAAGAGCTTGGCAGAGTAGATAGAAAAAAAAAAACATAGCCCAACTACACGCTGTCTACAGGAAACTCACTGCAAATATGTATCTCCAGGGAATTATGCTAGGTGAAAAAAGCCAAACTTCAGAGGTCTATACTTCATGAGTCCACTTACATAATATCTTAATACCATAGAGATGAGAAACTAGTGGTTGCCTAGGAATGGTAAGGAAGTGGACTGGGTATGACTGTGAAGGAGTAGCACAAAGGAGATGTTTGTGGTGATGGAATAATTCTGTATCTTGATTGCAATGGTGGTTACAAGAATCTACACACGTGATAAAATGATATAGAACTATACACATATATTGAACCAATGTAAATTTCTTTTTTTTTTTTTAGAGGCTTAAGCAAGATAGAACTTTATTTCTCTCTAAAATAACAGTCCAGGGGGAAATGGTCCAGACTGG